>NW_027142361.1:8848187-8858187 GCF_026170545.1 Melanerpes formicivorus | reverse complement strand
TCGGATGGAAGGAATTCGATAGGGAGGAAGGAATTCGTAAGGAAGCAATTTGGAAGGAATTCGTAACGAAGGAAGGAGGGAAGGAAGGAAGGAAGGAAGGAAGGAAGGAAGGAAGGAAGGAAGGAAGGAAGGAAGGAAGGAAGGAAGGAAGGAAGGAAGGAAGGAAGGAAGGAAGGAAGGAAGATATTCGAAACGAAGGAAGGAATTCGGAAGGAAGAAAGGAAAAAATTCGGAAGGAAAGAAGGAATTCGGAAAGAATTTGGAAGGAAGGAAGGAATGGGAGGGAGGGAGGGAGGAAGGAAGGAATTTGGAAGGAAGGAAGGAATTCGGAAGGAAGGAAGGAAGGAAGGAAGGAAGGAAGGAAGGAAGGAAGGAAGGAAGGAAGGAAGGAAGGAAGGAAGGAAGGAAGGAAGGAAAGGAGGATTTAGGAAGAAATTTGGAAGGAAGGATGGAATTCGGTAGGAATTCAGAATGAATTCAGAATGAATTCATAAGGAAGGAAGGAAGGAAGGAATTCGGAAGGAAAGAATTCGAATAGAAGAAAGGAATTTGGGAGGAAGGAAATCGGATGGAAGGAATTCGATAGGGAGGAAGGAATTCGTAAGGAAGCAATTTGGAAGGAATTCGTAACAAAGGAAGGAAGGAAGGAAGGAAGGAAGGAAGGAAGGAAGGAAGGAAGGAAGGAAGGAAGGAAGGAAGGAAGGAAGGAAGGGAGGGAAGGAGGAATGTGGAAGAAATTTGGAAAGAAAGATGGAATTCAGTAGGAATTCAGTAGGAATTTGGAATGAATTTGGAAGTAAGTATGGAAGGAATTCGGAAGGAAGGAATTCGGTAGGAAGGAAGGAATACGAAAGGAAGGAATACGGAAGGAAGGAATTCGGAAGGAAGGAAAGAATTTGGAAGGAAGGGATACGGAAAGAAGGAATTTGGAAGGATGGAATTCGGAAGGAAGGAAGGAATTCGGAATGAAGGAAGGAAGGAAATCGGAAAGAAAGAATCCGGAAGGAAGGAAATCGGAAGGAAGGAATTTGGAAGGGATTTGGAAGGAAGGAATGAATTTGGAAGAAGGGAAGGGAGGAAGGAATTCGGAAGGAAGGAATCCAGAAGTATGGAAGGAAGAAAGGAATTCAGAATTCGGAAGGAAGGCAAGAAGGAAAGAAGGAAGGAAAGAAGGAAAGAAGGAAGGAAAGAAGGAAGGAAGGAAGGAAGGAAGGAAGGAAGGAAGGAAGGAAGGAAGGAAGGAAGGAAGGAAGGAAGGAAGGAAGGAAGGATAGAAATCGCAAGGAATGAATTCGGAAGGAAGGAAGGAAGGAATTTGGAAGGAAGGAAGGAAGGAAGGAAGGAAGGAAGGAAGGAAGGAAGGAAGGAAGGAAGGAATTCAGAAGGAAAGAATTCGGAAGGAAGGAAGGGAGGAATTCGGAAGGAAGGAAGGAAGGAACTCAGAAGGAAGGAACTCGAAAGGAAGGAATTCGGAAGGAATTATGAAGGAAGGAAGGAATGCAGAAGGAATTCGGAAGGAAGGAAGGAATTCGGAAGGAAGGAAGGGAGGAAGGAATTTATAAGGAAGGAATTAGAAAGGAAGGAATAAATTCGGAAGAAAGGAATTCAGAAGGAAGGAATTCGGAAGGAAGGAAAGAATTCGGAAGGAAGGGATTCGGAAAGAAGGAATTTGGAAGGATGGAATTCGGAAGGAAGGAAGGAATTCGGAATGAAGGAAGGAAATCGGAAGGAAAGAATCCGGAAGGAAGGAAATCGGAAGGAAGGAATTTGAAAGGGATTTGGTAGGAAGGAATGAAATTGGAAGGAGGGAAGGCAGGAAGGAATTCAGAAGGAAGGATTTTGGAAGGAATCTGCAAGGAAGGAAGGAATTAGGAAGGGAGGAAGGGAGGAAGGGAGGAAGGGAGGAAGGGAGGAAGGAAGGAATTCAGAAGGTATTCACAAGGAAGGAAGGAATTCGGATGAATGGAAATTGGATAGAAGGAAAGGAGGAATTCGGAAGGAAGGAATTCGGAAGGAAGAAATTCGGAAGGAAGGAATTCGGAAGGAAGAAATTCGGAAGGAAGGAATTCGGAAGGAAGGAAGGAAGGAAGGAAGGAGGGAATTTGAGGGGAAGGATTCGAAAGGAAGGAAGGAATTTGAAATAAGGAAGGAAGGAAGGAATTTGGTAGGAAGGAATTCAGAAGTAAGGAATTAGGATGTAAGCAAGGTACTGGTAGGGAAGGAATTCATAAGATAGGGAGGACGTAATTCGGAGGGAGTGAAAGAACTGAGAATGACGGCATTTGGAAGGAAGGAATTAAGGAGGACGGATGGAAGGATGGAATTCGTAAGGAAGGAAGGAAGGAATTCGGAAGGAAGGAAGGAATTCGGAAAGAATTCAGAAGGAACTAGAAAGGAAGGAGTTTGGAAGGAAGGAAGGAAGGAAGGAAGGAAGGAAGGAAGGAAGGAAGGAAGGAAGGAAGGAAGGAAGGAAGGAAGGAAGGAAGGAAGGAAAGAAGGAAGGAAGGATAGAATTCAGGAGGAAGGAAGGAAGGAAGGAAGGAAGGAAGGAAGGAAGGAAGGAAGGAAGGAAGGAAGGAAGGAAGGAAGGAAGGAAGGAATTCGATGGTAACAATTCAAAAAGCAGCAAGAAAGGAAGGAATTTGGAATGAATTTGGAAGGAATTCGGAAGGATGGAAAGAATTCGAAGGGAAGAATTCGAAAAGAAGGAAGGAAGGAAGGAATTTGGAAGGAGAGAATTAGGAAGGAAGGAAGGAAGGAAGGAAGGAAGGAAGGAAGGAAGGAAGGAAGGAAGGAAGGAAGGAAGGAAGGAAGGAAGGAAGGAAGGAAGGAAGGAAGGAATTTCAAAAGGTAGAATTAAAACAGTAAAAACAAGGAAGGAAGTAGGAAGGAAGGAAGGAAGGAAGGACGGAAGGAAGGAAGGAAGGAAGGAAGGAAGGAAGGAAGGAAGGAAGGAAGGAAAGGAGGAAGGAAAGAAGGAAGGAAGGAAGGAAGGAAGGAAAGGAGGAAGGAAAGAAGGAAGGAAGGAAGAAATTTGGAAGGAAGGAAGTAAGGAAGGTAGGAAAGAAGGTGGGAAGGAAGGAAGGAACAAAGGAATTTGAAGGGAAGTATTTAAAGAGAAGGAAGGAAGGAAATTGGAAGGAAAGAATTTGGAAGGAAGGAAGGAAGGAATAAGGAAGGAAGCAAGGAAGGAAGGAAGGAAGGAATTCGTAAGGAAGGAAGGAAGGAAGGAATTCGGTAGGAAGTAAGGATATCGGACGGAATTCGGTAGGAATTCGGAAGGAAGGAAGGAAGGAAGGAAGGAAGGAAGGAATGAATTAGGAAGGAAGGAATTTGGAAGGAAGGAAGGAAGGAAGGAAGGAAGGAAGGAAGGAAGGAAGGAAGGAAGGAAGGAAGGAAGGAAGGAAGGAAGGAAGGAAGGAAGGAAGGAAGGAAGGAAAAAAGGAAGGAAGGAAGGAAGGTAGTAAGGAAAGAAGGAAGGAAGGAAGGAAAGAAATCTAAGGGAAGAATTTGAAATGAAGGAAGGAAGGAAGTAATTTGGAAGGAAGGAAGGAAGGAAGGAAGGAAGGAAGGAAGGAAGGAAGGAAGGAAGGAAGGAAGGAAGGAAGGAAGGAAGGATAGAATTCAGGAGGAAGGAAGGAAGGAAGGAAGGATGGAATTCGAAGGGAATAATTTAAAGAGAAGGAAGGAAGAAAAATTGGAAGGAAAGGATTTGGAAGGAAGGAAGGAAGGAAGGAAGGAAGGAAAGGAGGAAGGAAAGAAGGAAGGAAGGAAGGAAGGAAGGAAAGGAGGAAGGAAAGAAGGAAGGAAGGAAGAAATTTGGAAGGAAGGAAGTAAGGAAGGTAGGAAAGAAGGTGGGAAGGAAGGAAGGAACAAAGGAATTTGAAGGGAAGTATTTAAAGAGAAGGAAGGAAGGAAATTGGAAGGAAAGAATTTGGAAGGAAGGAAGGAAGGAATAAGGAAGGAAGCAAGGAAGGAAGGAAGGGAAGGAATTCGTAAGGAAGGAAGGAAGGAAGGAATTCGGTAGGAAGTAAGGATATCGGACGGAATTCGGTAGGAATTCGGAAGGAAGGAAGGAAGGAAGGAAGGAAGGAAGGAATGAATTAGGAAGGAAGGAATTAGGAAGGAAGGAAGGAAGGAAGGAAGGAAGGAAGGAAGGAAGGAAGGAAGGAAGGAAGGAAGGAAGGAAGGAAGGAAGGAAGGAAAAAAGGAAGGAAGGAAGGAAGGAAGGTAGTAAGGAAAGAAGGAAGGAAGGAAGGAAAGAAATCTAAGGGAAGAATTTGAAATGAAGGAAGGAAGGAAGCAATTTGGAAGGAAGGAAGGAAGGAAGGAAGGAAGGAAGGAAGGAAGGAAGGAAGGAAGGAAGGAAGGAAGGAAGGAAGGAAGAAAGGAAGGAAGGAAGGAAGGGAGGGAGGAATTCAGGAGGAAGATAGGAAGGAGGGAAGGAAGGAAGGAAGGAAGGGAGGAAGGAAGGAAGGAAGGATGGAAGGAAGGAAGGAAGGAAGGAAGGAAGGAAGGAAGGAAGGAAGGAAGGAAGGAAGGAAGGAAGGAAGGAAAGGAAGGAAGGAAGGAAGGAAGGAAGGAAGGAAATGAGGAAGGAATTCGAAAGGAAGGAAGAAAATCGGAAAAAATTCGGAAGGAATTCGGTAGGAATTCGGAAGGAAAGATGAAAGGAAGGAAAGAAAGGAAGGAAGGAAGGAACTTGAAGGGATGAATTTGAAAAGAAGGAAGGAAGGAATATGGAAGGAAGGAATTTGGAAGGTAGGTATTTGGAAGGAAGGAAGGAAGGAAGGAAGGAAGGAAGGAAGGAAGGAAGGAAGGAAGGAATTCGGAATTCGGAATTCGGAAGGAAGGAAGGAAGGAAGGAAGGAAGGAGGGAAGGAAAGGAGGATTTAGGAAGAAATTTGGAAGGAAGGATGGAATTCGGTAGGAATTCAGAATGAATTCAGAATGAATTCATAAGGAAGGAAGGAAGGAAGGAATTCGGAAGGAAAGAATTCGAATAGAAGAAAGGAATTTGGAAGGAAGGAAATCGGATGGAAGGAATTCGATAGGGAGGAAGGAATTCGTAAGGAAGCAATTTGGAAGGAATTCGTAACGAAGGAAGGAGGGAAGGAAGGAAGGAAGGAAGGAAGGAAGGAAGGAAGGAAGGAAGGAAGGAAGGAAGGAAGGAAGGAAGATATTCGAAACGAAGGAAGGAATTCGGAAGGAAGAAAGGAAAAAATTCGGAAGGAAAGAAGGAATTCGGAAAGAATTTGGAAGGAAGGAAGGAATGGGAGGGAGGGAGGGAGGAAGGAAGGAATTTGGAAGGAAGGAAGGAATTCGGAAGGAAGGAAGGAAGGAAGGAAGGAAGGAAGGAAGGAAGGAAGGAAGGAAGGAAGGAAGGAAGGAAGGAAGGAAAGGAGGATTTAGGAAGAAATTTGGAAGGAAGGATGGAATTCGGTAGGAATTCAGAATGAATTCAGAATGAATTCATAAGGAAGGAAGGAAGGAAGGAATTCGGAAGGAAAGAATTCGAATAGAAGAAAGGAATTTGGGAGGAAGGAAATCGGATGGAAGGAATTCGATAGGGAGGAAGGAATTCGTAAGGAAGCAATTTGGAAGGAATTCGTAACAAAGGAAGGAAGGAAGGAAGGAAGGAAGGAAGGAAGGAAGGAAGGAAGGAAGGAAGGAAGGAAGGAAGGAAGGAAGGAAGGGAGGGAGGGAAGGAGGAATGTGGAAGAAATTTGGAAAGAAAGATGGAATTCAGTAGGAATTCAGTAGGAATTTGGAATGAATTTGGAAGTAAGTATGGAAGGAATTCGGAAGGAAGGAATTCGGTAGGAAGGAAGGAATACGAAAGGAAGGAATACGGAAGGAAGGAATTCGGAAGGAAGGAAAGAATTTGGAAGGAAGGGATACGGAAAGAAGGAATTTGGAAGGATGGAATTCGGAAGGAAGGAAGGAATTCGGAATGAAGGAAGGAAGGAAATCGGAAAGAAAGAATCCGGAAGGAAGGAAATCGGAAGGAAGGAATTTGGAAGGGATTTGGAAGGAAGGAATGAATTTGGAAGAAGGGAAGGGAGGAAGGAATTCGGAAGGAAGGAATCCAGAAGTATGGAAGGAAGAAAGGAATTCAGAATTCGGAAGGAAGGCAAGAAGGAAAGAAGGAAGGAAAGAAGGAAAGAAGGAAGGAAAGAAGGAAGGAAGGAAGGAAGGAAGGAAGGAAGGAAGGAAGGAAGGAAGGAAGGAAGGAAGGAAGGAAGGAAGGAAGGAAGGATAGAAATCGCAAGGAATGAATTCGGAAGGAAGGAAGGAAGGAATTTGGAAGGAAGGAAGGAAGGAAGGAAGGAAGGAAGGAAGGAAGGAAGGAAGGAAGGAAGGAAGGAATTCAGAAGGAAAGAATTCGGAAGGAAGGAAGGGAGGAATTCGGAAGGAAGGAAGGAAGGAACTCAGAAGGAAGGAACTCGAAAGGAAGGAATTCGGAAGGAATTATGAAGGAAGGAAGGAATGCAGAAGGAATTCGGAAGGAAGGAAGGAATTCGGAAGGAAGGAAGGGAGGAAGGAATTTATAAGGAAGGAATTAGAAAGGAAGGAATAAATTCGGAAGAAAGGAATTCAGAAGGAAGGAATTCGGAAGGAAGGAAAGAATTCGGAAGGAAGGGATTCGGAAAGAAGGAATTTGGAAGGATGGAATTCGGAAGGAAGGAAGGAAGGAATCCGGAATGAACGAAGGAAATCGGAAGGAAAGAATCCGGAAGGAAGGAAATCGGAAGGAAGGAATTTGAAAGGGATTTGGTAGGAAGGAATGAAATTGGAAGGAGGGAAGGCAGGAAGGAATTCAGAAGGAAGGATTTTGGAAGGAATCTGCAAGGAAGGAAGGAATTAGGAAGGGAGGAAGGGAGGAAGGGAGGAAGGGAGGAAGGGAGGAAGGAAGGAATTCAGAAGGTATTCACAAGGAAGGAAGGAATTCGGATGAATGGAAATTGGATAGAAGGAAAGGAGGAATTCGGAAGGAAGGAATTCGGAAGGAAGAAATTCGGAAGGAAGGAATTCGGAAGGAAGAAATTCGGAAGGAAGGAATTCGGAAGGAAGGAAGGAAGGAAGGAAGGAGGGAATTTGAGGGGAAGGATTCGAAAGGAAGGAAGGAATTTGAAATAAGGAAGGAAGGAAGGAATTTGGTAGGAAGGAATTCAGAAGTAAGGAATTAGGATGTAAGCAAGGTACTGGTAGGGAAGGAATTCATAAGATAGGGAGGACGTAATTCGGAGGGAGTGAAAGAACTGAGAATGACGGCATTTGGAAGGAAGGAATTAAGGAGGACGGATGGAAGGATGGAATTCGTAAGGAAGGAAGGAAGGAATTCGGAAGGAAGGAAGGAATTCGGAAAGAATTCAGAAGGAACTAGAAAGGAAGGAGTTTGGAAGGAAGGAAGGAAGGAAGGAAGGAAGGAAGGAAGGAAGGAAGGAAGGAAGGAAGGAAGGAAGGAAGGAAGGAAGGAAGGAAGGAAGGAAAGAAGGAAGGAAGGATAGAATTCAGGAGGAAGGAAGGAAGGAAGGAAGGAAGGAAGGAAGGAAGGAAGGAAGGAAGGAAGGAAGGAAGGAAGGAATTCGATGGTAACAATTCAAAAAGCAGCAAGAAAGGAAGGAATTTGGAATGAATTTGGAAGGAATTCGGAAGGATGGAAAGAATTCGAAGGGAAGAATTCGAAAAGAAGGAAGGAAGGAAGGAATTTGGAAGGAGAGAATTAGGAAGGAAGGAAGGAAGGAAGGAAGGAAGGAAGGAAGGAAGGAAGGAAGGAAGGAAGGAAGGAAGGAAGGAAGGAAGGAAGGAAGGAAGGAAGGAAGGAAGGAAGGAAGGAAGGAAGGAATTTCAAAAGGTAGAATTAAAACAGTAAAAACAAGGAAGGAAGTAGGAAGGAAGGAAGGAAGGAAGGACGGAAGGAAGGAAGGAAGGAAGGAAGGAAGGAAGGAAGGAAGGAAGGAAGGAAGGAAGGAAGGAAGGAAGGAAGGAAGGAAGGAAGGAAGGAAGGAAGGAGAAGGAAAGAAGGAAGGAAGGAAGGAAGGAAGGAAAGGAGGAAGGAAAGAAGGAAGGAAGGAAGAAATTTGAAGGAAGGAAGTAAGGAAGGTAGGAAAGAAGGTGGGAAGGAAGGAAGGAACAAAGGAATTTGAAGGGAAGTATTTAAAGAGAAGGGAAGGAAGGAAATTGGAAGGAAAGAATTTGGAAGGAAGGAAGGAAGGAATAAGGAAGGAAGCAAGGAAGGAAGGAAGGAAGGAATTCGTAAGGAAGGAAGGAAGGAAGGAATTCGGTAGGAAGTAAGGATATCGGACGGAATTCGGTAGGAAATTCGGAAGGAAGGAAGGAAGGAAGGAAGGAAGGAAGGAATGAATTAGGAAGGAAGGAATTTGGAAGGAAGGAAGGAAGGAAGGAAGGAAGGAAGGAAGGAAGGAAGGAAGGAAGGAAGGAAGGAAGGAAGGAAGGAAGGAAGGAAGGAAGAAAAAGGAAGGAAGGAAGGAAGGTAGTAAGGAAAGAAGGAAGGAAGGAAGGAAAGAAATCTAAGGGAAGAATTTGAAATGAAGGAAGGAAGGAAGTAATTTGGAAGGAAGGAAGGAAGGAAGGAAGGAAGGAAGGAAGGAAGGAAGGAAGGAAGGAAGGAAGGATAGAATTCAGGAGGAAGGAAGGAAGGAAGGAAGGATGGAATTCGGAAGGGAATAATTTAAAGAGAAGGAAGGAAGAAAAATTGGAAGGAAAGGATTTGGAGAGGAAGGAAGGAAGGAAGGAAGGAAGAGGAGGAAGGAAAGAAGGAAGGAAGGAAGGAAGGAAGGAAAGGAGGAAGGAAAGAAGGAAGGAAGGAAGAAATTTGGAAGGAAGGAAGTAAGGAAGGTAGGAAAGAAGGTGGGAAGGAAGGAAGGAACAAAGGAATTTGAAGGGAAGTATTTAAAGAGAAGGAAGGAAGGAAAATTGGAAGGAAAGAATTTGGAAGGAAGGAAGGAAGGAATAAGGAAGGAAGCAAGGAAGGAAGGAAGGAAGGAATTCGTAAGGAAGGAAGGAAGGAAGAATTCGGTAGGAAGTAAGGATATCGGACGGAATTCGGTAGGAATTCGGAAGGAAGGAAGGAAGGAAGGAAGGAAGGAAGGAAGGAATGAATTAGGAAGGAAGGAATTAGGAAGGAAGGAAGGAAGGAAGGAAGGAAGGAAGGAAGGAAGGAAGGAAGGAAGGAAGGAAGGAAGGAAAAAAGGAAGGAAGGAAGGAAGGTAGTAAGGAAAGAAGGAAGGAAGGAAGGAAAGAAATCTAAGGGAAGAATTTGAAATGAAGGAAGGAAGGAAGCAATTTGGAAGGAAGGAAGGAAGGAAGGAAGGAAGGAAGGAAGGAAGGAAGGAAGGAAGGAAGGAAGGAAGGAAGGATAGAATTCAGGAGGAAGGAAGGAAGGAAGGAAGGATGGAATTCGAAGGGAATAATTTAAAGAGAAGGAAGGAAGAAAAATTGGAAGGAAAGGATTTGGAAGGAAGGAAGGAAGGAAGGAAGGAGGAGGAAAAAGGAAGGAAGGGAGGAAGGAAGGAACTGGAATGGAAGAATTCGAAAAGAAGGAAGGAAGGAATTTGAAAGGAAGGAAGGAAGGAAGGATGGAAGGAAGGAAAAAAAGAAGGAAGGAAGGAAGGATAGAATTCAGGAGGAAGGAAGGAAGGAAGGAAGGAAGGAAGGATGGAATTCGAAGGGAATAATTTAAAGAGAAGGAAGGAAGAAAAATTGGAAGGAAAGGATTTGGAAGGAAGGAAGGAAGGAAGGAAGGAAGGAAGGAAGGAAGGAAGGAAGGAAGGGAAGGAAGGAAAGAAGGAAGGAAGGAAAAAAGGAAGGAAGGAAGGACGGAAAAAATTCAGAAGGAAGGAAGGGAGGAAAAAATTCAGAAGGAAGAAAGGGAGGAAGGAAGGAAGGAAGAAAGGAAGGAATGAAGGAAGGAAGGAAGGAAGGAAGGATAGAATTCAGGAGGAAGGAAGGAAGGAAGGAAGGATGGGATTTGATG
>NW_027142361.1:8844122-8848087 GCF_026170545.1 Melanerpes formicivorus | reverse complement strand
AGGAAGGAAGGAAGGAAGGAAGGAAGGAAGGAAGGAAGGAAGGAAGGAAGGAAGGAAGGAAGGAAGGAAGGAAGGAATTTGTCAGGACAGAAGGAACACGGAAGGAAAGAATTTGGAATGAAGGAAGGACGGAAGGAAGTAATTTAAAGAGACGGAAGGAAGGAAATTGGAAGGAAAGAAGAAGGAAGGAAGGAAGGAAGGAAGGAAGGAAGGAAGGAAGGAAGGAAGGAAGGAAGGAAGGAAGGAAGGGAGGAAGGAAGGAAGGAAGGAAGGAAGGAAGGAAGGAAGGAAGGAAGGAAGGAAGGAAGGAAGGAAGGAAGGAAGGAAGGAAGGAAGGAAGGAATTCAGAAGGTAGGAAGGAAGGAAGGAAGGAAGGAAGGAAGGAATTCAGAAGGTAGGAAGGAAGGAAGGGAGGAAGGAAGGAGGAGGGAAGGAAGGAATTTGGAAGGAAGGACCGTGTTCGGAGGGAAGGAAGGAAGGAATTCAGAATGAAGGTAGTAAGGTAGGAATGTAAAAAAGGAAGGAAGTATGGAAGGAAGGAAGGAAGGAAGGAAGGAAGGAAGGAAGGAAGGAAGGAAGGAAGGAAGGAAGGAAGGAAGGAAGGAAGGAAGGAAGGAAGGGAGGAATTCGGAAGGAATTCAGAAGGAAGGAAGGAAGGCAGGAAGGAAGGAAGGAATTCGGAAGGCAGGAAGGAAGTAAGGTAGGAATTTGAAGGGAAGAATTTAAAGAGTAAGAAGGAAGGAAATTGGAAGGAAAGAATTTGGAAGGAAGGAAAGAAGAACGGATGGAAGGAAGGAAGGAAGGAAGGAATTTGGCAGGATGGAAGGAACATGGAAGGAAAGAATTGGGAATGAGGGAAGGAAGGAAGGACGGAAGGAAGGAAGCATGGAAGGAAGGAAGGAAGGAAGGAAGGAAGGAAGGAAGGAAGGAAGGAAGGAAGGAAGGAAGGAAGGAAGGAATTCGGAAGGGAGGAATTCGGAAGGAATTCAGAAGAAAGAAAGGAAAGCAGGAAGGAAGGAAGGAAGGAAGGAATTTGGAAGGCAGGATGGAAGTAAGGTAGGAATTTGAAGGGAAGAATTTAAAGAGTAAGAAGGAAGGAAATTGGAAGGAAAGAATTTGGAAGGAAGGAAAGAAGAAAGGATGGAAGGAAGGAAGGAAGGAAGGAATTTGGCAGGATGGAAGGAACATGGAAGGAAAGAATTGGGAATGAGGGAAGGAAGGAAGGAGGGAAGGAAGGAAGGAAGGAAGGAAGGGAGGAAGGAAGGAAGGAAGGAAGGAAGGAAGGAAGGAAGGAAGGAAGGAAGGAAGGAAGGAAGGAAGGAAGGGAAGGAAAGAAAGAGGGAAGGAAGGAAGGAAGAAAAGAAAGGGAAGAATTTATAGAGAAGGAAGGAAGGAAATTGGAAAGAAAGAATTTGGAAGGAAGGAAGGAAGGAAGGAAGGAAGGATGGAAGGAAGGAAGGAAGGAAGGAAGGAAGGAAGGAAGGAAGGAAGGAAGGAAGGAAGGAAGGAAGGAAGGAATTTGGCAGGATGGAAGGAGCACGGAAGGAAAGAATTCGAAATGAAAGAAGGAAGGAAGGAAGGAAGGAAGGAAGGAAGGAAGGAAGGAAGGAAGGAAGGAAGGAAGGAAGGAAGGAAGGAAGGAAGGAAGAAGGAGGAAGGAAGGAAGGAAGGAAATAAATACAGTATTCGGAGGGAAGGAAGGAAGGAATTCGGAAGGGAGGAATTCGGAAGGAATTCAGAAGGAAGGAAGGAAGGCAGGAAGGCAGGAAGGCAGGAAGGAAGGAAGGAAGGAAGGAAGGAAGGAATGAAGGAAGGAATTTGGCAGGATGGAAGGAACACGGAAGGAAAGAATTGGGAATGAGGGAAGGAAGGAAGGACAGAAGGAAGGAAGGAAGGAAGGAAGGAAGGAAGGAAGGAAGGAAGGAAGGAAGGAAGGAAGGAAGGAAGGAAGGAAGGATGGGAAGAATTTAAAGAGAAGGAAGGAAATTGGAAGGAAAGAATTTGGATGGAGGGAAGGAAGGAAGGAAGGAAGGTAGGAAGGAAGGAAGGAAGGAATTCAGAATGAAGGTAGGAAGGTAGGAATGTAAAAAAGGAAGGAAGGATGGAAGGAAGGAAGGAAGGAAGGAAGGAAGGAAGGAAGGAAGGAAGGAAGGAAGGAAGGAAGGAAGGAAGGAAGGAAGGAAGGAAGGAAGGAAGGAAGGAAGGAAATAAATACAGTATTCGGAGGGAAGGAAGGAAGGAATTCGGAAGGGAGGAATTCGGAAGGAATTCAGAAGGAAGGAAGGAAGGCAGGAAGGCAGGAAGACAGGAAGGAAGGAAGGAAGGAAGGAAGGAAGGAATGAAGGAAGGAATTTGGCAGGATGGAAGGAACATGGAAGGAAAGAATTGGGAATGAGGGAAGGAAGGAAGGACAGAAGGAAGGAAGGAAGGAAGGAAGGAAGGAAGGAAGGAAGGAAGGAAGGAAGGAAGGAAGGAAGGAAGGAAGGAAGGAAGGATGGGAAGAATTTAAAGAGAAGGAAGGAAATTGGAAGGAAAGAATTTGGAGGGAGGGAAGGAAGGAAGGAAGGAAGGTAGGAAGGAGAAGGAAGGAAGGAATTCAGAATGAAGGTAGGAAGGTAGGAATGTAAAAAAGGAAGGAAGGATGGAAGGAAGGAAGGAAGGAAGGAAGGAAGGAAGGAAGGAAGGAAGGAAGGAAGGAAGGAAGGAATTCAGAATGAAGGTAGGAAGGTAGGAATGTAAAAAAGGAAGGAAGGATGGAAGGAAGGAAGGAAGGAAGGAAGGAAGGAAGGAAGGAAGGAAGGAAGGAAGGAAGGAAGGAAGGAAGGAAGGAAGGAAGGAAGGAAGGAAGGAAGGAAGGAAGGGAGGAATTCGGAAGGAATTCAGAAGGAAGGGAGGAAGGCAGGAAGGAAGGAAGGAAGGAATTTGGAAGGCAGGAAGGAAGTAAGGTAGGAATTTGAAGGGAAGAATTTAAAGAGAAGGAAGGAAGGAAATTGGAAGGAAAGAATTTGGAAGGAAGGAAAGAAGAAAGGATGGAAGGAAGGAAGGAGGGAAGGAATTTGGCAGGATGGAAGGAACATGGAAGGAAAGAATTGGGAATGAGGGACGGAAGGAAGGAAGGAAGGAAGGAAGGAAGGAAGGAAGGAAGGAAGGAAGGAAGGATGGAATTCAGAATGAAGGTAGGAAGGTAGGAATGTAAAAAAGGAAGGAAAGATGGAAGGAAGGAAGGAAGGAAGGAAGGAAGGAAGGAAGGAAGGAAGGAAGGAAGGAAGGAAGGAAGGAAGGAAGGGAGGAATTCGGGAGGAATTCGGAAGGAAGGGAAGGAAGGAAGGAAGGAAGGAAGGAAGGAAGGCAGGAAGGAAGGAAGGAAGGAAGGAATTCGGAAGGCAGGAAGGAAGTAAGGTAGGAATTTGAAGGGAAGAATTTAAAGAGAAGGAAGGAAGGAAATTGGAAGGAAAGAGTTTGGAAGGAAGGAAAGAAGAAAGGATGGAAGGAAGGAAGGAAGGAAGGAATTTGGCAGGATGGAAGGAACATGGAAGGAAAGAATTGGGAATGAGGGAAGGAAGGAAGGAAGGAAGGAAGGAAGGAAGGAAGGAAGGAAGGAAGGAATTTAAAAAGAAGGAAGGAAGGAAATTGGAAGGAAATAATTTGGAAGGAAGGAAGGAAGGAAGAAAGGAAGGAAGGAAGGAAGGAAGGAAGGAAGGAAGGAAGGGAAAAAGGAAGGAAGGAAGGAAGGAAGGAAGGAAGGAAGGAACGAAGGAAGGAAGGAAGGAAGGGACGGAGGGAGGGAGGAAGAAAAGGATTCGATGGGAAGAATTTAAAGAGACGGACGTAAGGAAATTGGAAGGAATGAATTTGGAAGAAAGGAAGGAAGGAAGGAAGGAATTTGGAAGGAATGAAGGAAGGAATTTGGAAGGAAGGAAGGAATTTGGAAGGAAGGAAGGAAGGAAGGAAGGTGGGAATTTGAA
>NW_027142361.1:8829122-8839122 GCF_026170545.1 Melanerpes formicivorus | reverse complement strand
GAAAGAATTAGGAAGGAAGGAAGGAAGGAAGGAAGGGAGGAAGGAAGGAAGGAAGGAAGGAATTTAAAGAGAAGGTAGGACGGAAATTGGAAGGTAAGAATTTGGAAGGAAGGAAGGAAGGAAAAAATTCGGAATGATGGAAGGTATTCGGAAGGAAGGAAGGAGGGAAGAAAGTGAGGAAGGAATTCGGAATGATGGAAGGAATTTGGAAGGAAAGAATTCGGAAGGAAGGAAGAAAGGAAGGAATTCAGAAGGTAGGATGAAAGGAAGGAAGGAAGGAATTCGGAATGTTGGAAGGTATTCGGAAGGAAAGAATTTGGAAGGAAGGAAGGAAGGAAGGAAGGAAGGAAGGAAGGAGGACAGGAAGGAAAGAAGGAAGGAAGGAATTTAAAGAAACGGAAGGAAGGAAATTGAGGGAAAGAATTTGGAAGTAAGGAAAGAAGGAAGGAAGGAAGGAATTTGAAGGGAAGAATTTAAAGAGAAGGAAGGAAGGAAATTGGAAGGAAAGAATTTGGAAGGAAGGAAGGAAGGAAGGAAGGAAGGAAGGAAAGAAGGAAGGAAGGAAGGAAGGAAGGAAGGAAGGAAGGAAGGAAGGAAGGAAGGAAGGAAGGAGGGAAGGAAGGAAGGAAGGAAGGAAGGAAGGAAGGAAGGAAGGAAGGAAGGAAGGAAGGAAGGAAGGAAGGAAGGAAGGAAGGAAGGAAGGAAGGAAGGAAAGAATTTGGCAGGATGGAAGGAACACAGAAGGAAAGAATTTGAAACGAAGGAAGGAAGGAAGGAAGGAAGGAAGGGAAGAAGTTAAAGAGAAGGAAGGAAGGAAATAGGAAGGAAAGAATTAGGAAGGAAGGAAGGAAGGAAGGGAGGAAGGAAGGAAGGAAGGAAGGAAGGAAGGAAGGAAGGAAGGAAGGAAGGAAGGAAGGAAGGAAGGAAGGAAGGAAGGAAGGAAGGAAGGAAGGAAAGAAGGAAGGAAGGAAGGGAAGAAGTTAAAGAGAAGGAAGGAAGGAAATAGGAAGGAAAGAATTAGGAAGGAAGGAAGGAAGGGAGGAAGGAAGGAAGGAAGGAAGAAATTTAAAGAGAAGGTAGGAAGGAAATTGGAAGGAAAGAATTTGGAAGGAAGAAGGAAGGAAGGAAGGAAGGAATTTAAAGAGAAGGTAGGACGGAAATTGGAAGGAAAGAATTAGGAAGGAAGGAAGGAAGGAAGGAATGAAGGAAGGAAGGAAGGTAGGAATTTGAAGGGAAGAATTTAAAGAGAACGAAGGAAGGAAATTAGAAGGAAAGAATTTTTAGGGAAGGAAGGAAGGAAGGTAGGAAGGAACGAAGGAAGGAATTCAGAATGAAGGTAGGAAGGTAGGAATGTAAAAAAGGACGGAAGGAAGGAAGGAAGGAAGGAAGGAAGGAAGGAAGGAAGGAAGGAAGGAAGGAAGGAAGGAAGGAAAGAAGGAAGGAAGGAAGGAAGGAAGGAAGGAAGGAAGGAAGGAAGGAAGGAAGGAAGGAAGGAAGGTATTTGAAGGGAAGAATTTAAAGAGAAGGAAGGAAGGAAATTGGAAGGAAAGAATTTGGAAGGAAGGAAGGAAGGGAGGAAGGAAGGAAGGGAGGAAGGAAGGAAGGAAGGAAGGAAGGGACAAAGGAAAAGAGGAAGGAAGGAAGGAAGGAAGGAAGGGAGGAAGGAAGGAAGGAAGGAAGGAAGGAAGGAAGGAAGGAAGGAAGGAAGGAAGGAAGGATAGAAGGAAGGAAGGAAGGAAGGGAGGAAGGAAGGAAGGAAGGGAGGAAGGAAGGAAGGAAGGAACGAAGGAAGGAAGGAAGGAAGGAAGGAAGGAAGGAAGGAAGGAAGGAAGGAAGGAAGGAAGGAAGGAAAGAATTTGAAGGGAAGAATGGGAAAAGAGGGAAGGAAGGAATTTGGAAGGAAGGAAGCAAGGATGGAAGGAAGGACGGGAATTTGAAAGGAAGAATTTAAAGAGAAGGAAGGAAGGAAATTGGTAGGAAAGAATTTGGAGGGAAAGAAGGAAGGAAGGAAGGAAGGAAGGAAAGAAGGAAAGAAGGAAGGAAGGAAGGAAGGAAGGAAGGAAGGAAGGAAGGAAGGAAGGAAGGAAGGAAGGAAGGAAGGAAGGAAGGAAGGAAGGAAGGAAGGAAGGTATTCGGAAGGAAAGAATTCGGAAGGAAGGAAGGAAGGAAGGAAGGAAGGAATTCAGAAGGAAGGAAGGAAGGAAGGAAGGAAGGAAGGAAGGAAGGAAGGAAGGAAGGAAGGAAGGAAGGAAGGAAGGAATTTGAAGGGAAGAATTTAAAGAGAAGGAAGGATGGGAATTGGAAGGTACGAATTTGGAAGGAAGGAAGGAAGGGAGGAAGGAAGGAAGGAAGGAAGGGAGGAAGGAAGGAAGGAAGGAAGGAAGGAAGGAAGGAAGGAAGGATGGAAGGAACACGGAAGGAAAGAATTGGGCATGACGGAAGGAAGGAAAGAATTGGGAATGAGGGAAGGAAGGGAGGAAGGAAGGAAGGAAGGAAGGAAGGAAGGAAGGAAGGAAGGAAGGAAGGAAGGAAGGAAGGAAGGAAGGAAGGAAGGAAAGAGGGAAGGGGGGAAGGAAGGAAGGAAGGAAGGAAGGAATTTGAAGGGAAGAATTTAAAGAGAAGGAAGGAAGGAAATTGGAAAGAAAAAATTTGGAAGGAAGGAAGGAAGGGAGGACGGAAGGAAGGAAGGGAGGAAGGAAGGAAGGAAGGAAGGGAGGAAGGAAGGAAGGAAGGAAGGAAAGGACGAAGGAAGGCAGGAAGGAAGGAAGGAAGGAAGGAAGGAAAGAATTTGAAGGGAAGAATGGGAAAAGAGGGAAGGAAGGAATTTGGAAGGAAGGAAGGAAGGATGGAAGGAAGGACGGAATTTGAAGGGAAGAATTTAAAGAGAAGGAAGGAAGGAAATTGGTAGGAAAGAATTATGAGGGAAAGAAGGAAGGAAGGAAGGAAGGAAGGAAAGTAGGAAGGAAGGAAGGAAGGAAGGAAGGAAGGAAGGAAGGAAGGAAGGAAGGAAAGAAGGAAGGAAGGAAGGAATTCAGAATGTAGGAAGGAAGGAAGGAAGGAAGGAATTCGGAAGGAAGGAACGAATTCGAAAGGGAGGAATTCGGAAGGAATTCAGAGGGAAGGAAGCAAGGAAGGTAGGCAGGAAGGCAGGAAGGAAGGTAGGAAGGAATTTGAAGGGAAGAATTTAAAGAGAAGGAAGGAAGGAAGGAAGGAAGGAAGGAAGGAAGGAAGGAAGGAAGGAAGGAAGGAAGGAAGGAAGGAAGGAAGGAAGGAATTTGAAGGGAAGAATTTAAAGAGAAGGAAGGAAGCTAATTGGAAGGAAAGAATTTGGAAGGAAGGAAGGAAGGAAGGAACACAGAAGGAAAGAATTTGAAATTAAGGAAGGAAGGAAGGAAGGAAGGAAGGAAGGAAGGAAGGAAGGAAGGAAGGAAGGAAGGAAGGAATTCAGAATGAAGGTAGGAAGGTAGGAATGTAAAAAAGGAAGGAAGTATGGAATGAAGGAAGGAAATAAGGAAGGAAGGAAGGAAGGAAGGAAGGAAGGAAGGAAGGAAGGAAGGAAGGAAGGAAGGAAGGAAGGAAGGAAGGAAGGAATTCGGAAGGGAGGAATTCGGAAGGAATTCAGAAGGAAGGAAGGAAGGCAGGAAGGAAGGAAGGAAGGAATTCGGAAGGCAGGAAGGAAGTAAGGCAGGAATTTGAAGGGAAGAATTTAAAGAGCAAGAAGGAAGGAAATTGGAAGGAAAGAATCTGGAAGGAAGGAAAGAAGAAAGGATGGAAGGAAGGAAGGAAGGAAGGAATTTGGCAGGATGGAAGGAAAATGGAAGGAAAGAATTGGGAATGAGGGAAGGAAGGAAGGAAGGAAGGAAGGAAGGAAGGAAGGAAGGAAGGAAGGAAGGAAGGAAGGAATTCGGAAGGGAGGAATTCGGAAGGAATTCAGAAGGAAGGAAGGAAAGCAGGAAGGAAGGAAGGAAGGAAGGAATTTGGAAGGCAGGAAGGAAGTAAGGTAGGAATTTGAAGGGAAGAATTTAAAGAGTAAGAAGGAAGGAAATTGGAAGGAAAGAATTTGGAAGCAAGGAAAGAAGAAAGGATGGAAGGAAGGAAGGAAGGAAGGAATTTGGCAGGATGGAAGGAACATGGAAGGAAAGAATTGGGAATGAGGGAAGGAAGGAAGGAAGGAAGGAAGGAAGGAAGGAAGGAAAGAAAGAGGGAAGGAAGGAAGGAAGGAAGGAAGGGAAGAATTTATAGAGAAGGAAGGAAGGAAATTGGAAAGAAAGAATTTGGAAGGAAGGAAGGAAGGAAGGAAGGAAGGAAGGAATTTGGCAGGATGGAAGGAGCACGGAAGGAAAGAATTCGAAATGAAAGAAGGAAGGAAGGAAGGAAGGAAGGAAGTGTCGTAGTTTGGGCTGGGTGCCCTCTGCTACAGGGCTGCTTCCTGTGTCCAGAAGTCCAGCCCAGTGGGTGGACACAGGAAATTAGGTTATTTCCTACCATGATCCCTTGCACCACTATAAGTTTCGCGGCGGGGTCTGGCACTTCCTCTTTTCTTCCTCCTCCATCAGCCGGTAACATGGGGGAGAGATCTCCTGGCCTTGGGCCTGGCTAGGCCCAAGGCCACGGGGGGGATGGGCAGTCTCAGATCTGGCCAGCTGAGACTAGCCTAGCAATGGGAGGGGGAAGAAGGAGCCCTGAGGGTCTTGGGTGTACCCTCAGGTAGGGATGGGTCTCTCTGGGTCTGTTTTTGGGTTTCTCTCTCTTGTCACTGTATTTTTAGGTTGTTTTTTTTTTTTTTTTTTTTCCTGCACGCACTCACTGTTCTATTTAAACTTTCCATCACTTTTGCAATCTGTTTGTCTGAGTCATTATTTCTGCGCGTGGTGGGGAGGGGGCCTGCCCCAACCCATTACATTTTGGCGCACCAACGTGGGGCTGGCTGTTGTGCCCACTCTGCAGATCGATTGCAAAGGATGGAGAGTTTAAATTCAGTTCTGGGCGTCGGTTTGGGTTTGGCAGTTGGGGGCTCAAGTGATGTTGCCGGGGCGACCGTGTGAGTTCTTGTGGATTGTGGGGGGATGACTGGTGCGCTGCCCGTGGCGCGGACCCTCTGCTATTTCAGGCAGGGGTGGTGCTCGACCATCGGCATCGGGGGGGTACCGCTTGAGAACGCGGAACCTGCCCCTCCTCCGCGGCGGGAAGCGAAGTGGGGGAGGGGCAGCGGCGAGCAGATCAGAGTCAGGTCCGTTCTCGCTGCGGGGATAGAGCCAGCCGCTGCGAGCGGGCGAGCCAGCTCCCGAAGCCCCGGGGGGGGCCGACGGGGACTCCAGCTGGAAAGCCGTTTTCAAGGGCTCTGAGAACGCGTGCATGGCTTTCGCTGGAGAAGCCGTTTGAGTGTCCGAGGGGTGGAGGTGATTTTGATTCTGCGCCGCGGCGGCAGAGGTGGGCGGAGCCCTGCTGCGGGGCGAGCGGCGCCGGCGGACCCGGCCGTACGCTCGGGCTGCGGCGGGCCCGGCCCTAGTCTCTTCCCCGACTTTTTCGGACGAGTTCCGAAACTGGCGCCGAGCACCTGGCTCCACCTCCCTTCTTCTCAGTGAGCTGTGGTGCAGCCCCTCCCTTTCCAAGGTGGGGGGTGTGCAGCCGGATGCTGTCTTGCTTTGGTACTGGTACGCCTAGTGGGGGGGGCAGAGTACCTCGGACAAGCATCCGTGTGGTTTTGGACCGCAGTTGGAAGCGGTTGGTTGCGGCACCCTGGATGGATTGAAAAAGGCAGTCGTGGGTTGGATGGTTTCGACTGGCCTGCCCCAGGGGTGGAGAATATGCCGCCGAGTGACCATGGGTGAAAAGTAGAGGCTTGGCTGAGAAGTCGTGAGGCTGTTCCAGGTGACCAGGATGCCCAACAGATCCATGGAGAACTTGCACCGCAGGAGAATGTGCTCTGCATCGCCGGGAGGTTCCACTGGATGAAGGAAGAAGAACTGGAATGGACAGACACTAGAGCCTGACTGAGAGACTGTTGGAGTGGACGCCCAGATGAAGACACGGACTTCGCTGGACATGTCATCAGTTTTCTGATTTGATGATGTGTTTGGGTGCAGGCATCATGGTTTGAAATAAAGGGGTGGCTCCTGTCGTAGTTTGGGCTGGGTGCCCTCTGCTACAGGGCTGCTTCCTGTGTCCAGAAGTCCAGCCCAGTGGGTGGACACAGGAAATTAGGTTATTTCCTACCATGATCCCTTGCACCACTATAAGTTTCGCGGCGGGGTCTGGCACTTCCTCTTTTCTTCCTCCTCCATCAGCCGGTAACATGGGGGAGAGATCTCCTGGCCTTGGGTTGTTTTTTTTTTTTTTTTTTTTTTCCTGCACGCACTCACTGTTCTATTTAAACTTTCCATCACCTTTGCAATCTGTTTGTCTGAGTTGTTATTTCTGCGCGTGGTGGGGAGGGGGCCTGCCCCAACCCATTACAGGAAGGAAGGAAGGAAGGAAGGAAATACAGTATTCGGAGGGAAGGAAGGAAGGAATTTGGAAGGGAGGAATTCGGAAGGAATTCAGAAGGAAGGAAGGAAGGCAGGAAGGCAGGAAGGCAGGAAGGAAGGAAGGAAGGAAGGAAGGAATGAAGGAAGTAATTTGGCAGGATGGAAGGAACACGGAAGGAAAGAATTGGGAATGAGGGAAGGAAGGAAGGAAGGAAGGAAGGAAGGAAGGAAGGAAGGAAGGAAGGAAGGAAGGAAGGACGGAAGGAAGGAAGGAATTCGGAAGGGAGGAATTCGGAAGGAAATCAGAAGGAAGGAAGGAAGGCAGGAAGGAAGGAAGGAAGGAATTTGGAAGGCAGGAAGGAAGTAAGGTAGGAATTTGAAGGGAAGAATTTAAAGAGAAGGAAGGAAGGAAATTGGAAGGAAAGAATTTGGAAGGAAGGAAAGAAGAAAGGATGGAAGGAAGGAAGGAATTTGGCAGGATGGAAGGAAAATGGAAGGAAAGAATTGGGAATGAGGGAAGGAAGGAAGGAAGGAAGGAAGGAAGGAAGTATGGAAGGAAGGAAGGAAGGAAGGAAGGAAGGAAGGAAGGAAGGAAGGAAGGAAGGAAGGAAGGAAGGAAGGAAGGAAGGAAGGGAGGAATTCGGAAGGAATTCAGAAGGAAGGAAGGTAAGCAGGAAGGAAGGAAGGAAGGAAGGAATTTGGAAGGCAGGAAGGAAGTAAGGTAGGAATTTGAAGGGAAGAATTTAAAGAGTAAGAAGGAAGGAAATGGGAAGGAAAGAATTTGGAAGGAAGGAAAGAAGAAAGGATGGAAGGAAGGAAGGAAGGAAGGAAGGAAGGAATTTGGCAGGAAGGAAGGAATTTGGAAGGCAGGAAGGAAGTAAGGTAGGAATTTGAAGGGAAGAATTTAAAGAGTAAGAAGGAAGGAAATTGGAAGGAAAGAATTTGGAAGGAAGGAAAGAAGAAAGGATGGAAGGAAGGAAGGAAGGAAGGAAGGAAGGAAGGAAGGAAGGAAGGAAGGAATTTGGCAGGATGGAAGGAACATGGAAGGAAAGAATTGGGAATGAGGGAAGGAAGGAAGGAAGGAAGGAAGGAAGGAAGGAAGTATGGAAGGAAGGAAGGAAGGAAGGAAGGAAGGAAGGAAGGAAGGAAGGAAGGAAGGAAGGAAGGGAGGAATTCGGAAGGAATTCAGAAGGAAGGAAGGAAAGCAGGAAGGAAGGAAGGAAGGAAGGAATTTGGAAGGCAGGAAGGAAGTAAGGTAGGAATTTGAAGGGAAGAATTTAAAGAGTAAGAAGGAAGGAAATTGGAAGGAAAGAATTTGGAAGGAAGGAAGGAAGGAAGGAAGGAAGGAAGGAAGGAAGGAAGGAAGGAAGGAAGGAAGGAAGGAATTTGGCAGGATGGAAGGAGCACGGAAGGAAAGAATTCGAAATGAAAGAAGGAGGGAAGGAAGGAAGGAAGGAAATACAGTATTCGGAGGGAAGGAAGGAAGGAATTTGGAAGGGAGGAATTCGGAAGGAATTCAGAAGGAAGGAAGGAAGGCAGGAAGGCAGGAAGGCAGGAAGGAAGGAAGGAAGGAAGGAAGGAAGGAATGAAGGAAGTAATTTGGCAGGATGGAAGGAATACGGAAGGAAAGAATTGGGAATGAGGGAAGGAAGGAAGGAAGGAAGGAAGGAAGGAATGAAGGAAGGAAGGAAGGAAGGAAGGAAGGAAGGAAGGAAGGAAGGAAGGAAGGAAGGAAGGAAGGAACACAGAAGGAAAGAATTTGAAATTAAGGAAGGAAGGAAGGAAGGAAGGAAGGAAGGAAGGAAGGAAGGAAGGAAGGAAGGAAGGAAGGAAGGAATTCAGAATGAAGGTAGGAAGGTAGGAATGTAAAAAAGGAAGGAAGTATGGAATGAAGGAAGGAAATAAGGAAGGAAGGAAGGAAGGAAGGAAGGAAGGAAGGAAGGAAGGAAGGAAGGAAGGAAGGAAGGAAGGAATTCGGAAGGGAGGAATTCGGAAGGAATTCAGAAGGAAGGAAGGAAGGCAGGAAGGAAGGAAGGAAGGAATTCGGAAGGCAGGAAGGAAGTAAGGCAGGAATTTGAAGGGAAGAATTTAAAGAGCAAGAAGGAAGGAAATTGGAAGGAAAGAATCTGGAAGGAAGGAAAGAAGAAAGGATGGAAGGAAGGAAGGAAGGAAGGAATTTGGCAGGATGGAAGGAAAATGGAAGGAAAGAATTGGGAATGAGGGAAGGAAGGAAGGAAGGAAGGAAGGAAGGAAGGAAGGAAGGAAGGAAGGAAGGAAGGAAGGAATTCGGAAGGGAGGAATTCGGAAGGAATTCAGAAGGAAGGAAGGAAAGCAGGAAGGAAGGAAGGAAGGAAGGAATTTGGAAGGCAGGAAGGAAGTAAGGTAGGAATTTGAAGGGAAGAATTTAAAGAGTAAGAAGGAAGGAAATTGGAAGGAAAGAATTTGGAAGCAAGGAAAGAAGAAAGGATGGAAGGAAGGAAGGAAGGAAGGAATTTGGCAGGATGGAAGGAACATGGAAGGAAAGAATTGGGAATGAGGGAAGGAAGGAAGGAAGGAAGGAAGGAAGGAAGGAAGGAAAGAAAGAGGGAAGGAAGGAAGGAAGGAAGGAAGGGAAGAATTTATAGAGAAGGAAGGAAGGAAATTGGAAAGAAAGAATTTGGAAGGAAGGAAGGAAGGAAGGAAGGAAGGAAGGAATTTGGCAGGATGGAAGGAGCACGGAAGGAAAGAATTCGAAATGAAAGAAGGAAGGAAGGAAGGAAGGAAGGAAGTGTCGTAGTTTGGGCTGGGTGCCCTCTGCTACAGGGCTGCTTCCTGTGTCCAGAAGTCCAGCCCAGTGGGTGGACACAGGAAATTAGGTTATTTCCTACCATGATCCCTTGCACCACTATAAGTTTCGCGGCGGGGTCTGGCACTTCCTCTTTTCTTCCTCCTCCATCAGCCGGTAACATGGGGGAGAGATCTCCTGGCCTTGGGCCTGGCTAGGCCCAAGGCCACGGGGGGGATGGGCAGTCTCAGATCTGGCCAGCTGAGACTAGCCTAGCAATGGGAGGGGGAAGAAGGAGCCCTGAGGGTCTTGGGTGTACCCTCAGGTAGGGATGGGTCTCTCTGGGTCTGTTTTTGGGTTTCTCTCTCTTGTCACTGTATTTTTAGGTTGTTTTTTTTTTTTTTTTTTTCCTGCACGCACTCACTGTTCTATTTAAACTTTCCATCACTTTTGCAATCTGTTTGTCTGAGTCATTATTTCTGCGCGTGGGTGGGGAGGGGGCCTGCCCCAACCCATTACATTTTGGCGCACCAACGTGGGGCTGGCTGTTGTGCCCACTCTGCAGATCGATTGCAAAGGATGGAGAGTTTAAATTCAGTTCTGGGCGTCGGTTTGGGTTTGGCAGTTGGGGGCTCAAGTGATGTTGCCGGGGCGACCGTGTGAGTTCTTGTGGATTGTGGGGGGATGACTGGTGCGCTGCCCGTGGCGCGGACCCTCTGCTATTTCAGGCAGGGGTGGTGCTCGACCATCGGCATCGGGGGGGTACCGC
>NW_027142361.1:8816622-8821622 GCF_026170545.1 Melanerpes formicivorus | reverse complement strand
GGAAGGAAGGAAGGAAGGAAGGAAGGAAGGAAGGAAGGAAGGAAGGAAGGAAGGAATGATGGAAGGTATTCGGAAGGAAGGAAGGAATTTGGAAGGAAAGAATTCGGAAGGAAGGAAGAAAGGAAGGAATTCAGAAGGTAGGATGAAAGGAAGGAAGGAAGGAATTCGGAAGGTATGAAGGAAGGAAGGAAGGAATGAATTAGGAAGGAAGGAAGGAAGGAAGGAAGGAAGGAAGGAAGGAAGGAAGGAAGGAAGGAAGGAAGGAAGGAAGGAAAGTAGGAAGCAAGGAAGGAAGGAAGGAAGGATGGAAGGAAGGAAGGAAGGAAGGAAGGAAGGAAGGAAGGAAGGAAGGAAGGAAAGTAGGAAGGAAGGAAGGAAGGAAGGAAGGATGGAAGGAAGGAAGGAAGGAAGGAATTTAAAAAGAAGGAAGGAAGGAAATTGGAAGGAAATAATTTGGAAGGAAGGAAGGAAGAAAGGAAGGAAGGAAGGAAGGAAGGAAGGAAGGAAGGAAGGAAGGAAGGAAGGAAGGAAGGAAGGAAGGAAGGAAGGAAGGAAGGGAAAAAGGAAGGAAGGAAGGAAGGAAGGAAGGAAGGAAGGAAGGAAGGAAGGGACGGAGGGAGGGGAGGAAGAAAAGGATTCGATGGGAAGAATTTAAAGAGACGGACGTAAGGAAATTGGAAGGAATGAATTTGGAAGAAAGGAAGGAAGGAAGGAAGGAATTTGGAAGGAAGGAAGGAATTTGGAAGGAAGGAAGGAGGAAGGAAGGTGGGAATTTGAAGGGAAGAATTTAAAGAGAAGGAAGGAAGGAAATTGGAAGGAAAGAATTTGGGGGGGAAAGAAGGAAGGAAGGAAGGAAGGAAGGAAGGAAGGAAGGAAGGAAGGAAGGAAGGAAGGAAGGAAGGAAGGAAGGAAGGTATTAGGAAGGAAGGAAGGACGGAAGAAATTGAGGAGGGAATTCGGAAGGATGGAAGTAATTCGGAAGGAAAGAATTCGGAAGGAAGGAAGAAAGGAAGGAATTCAGAAGGTAGGATGAAAGGAAGGAAGGAAGGAATTCGGAAGGTATGAAGGAAGGAAGGAAGGAATGAATTAGGAAGGAAGGAAGGAAGGAAGGAAGGAAGGAAGGAAGGAAGGAAGGAAGGAAGGAAGGAAGGAAGGAAGGAAAGAAGGAAGGAAGGAAAGAAGGAAGGAAGGAAGGAGGAAGGAAGGAAAGAAGGAAGGAATGATGGCAGGTATTCGGAAGGAAGGAAGGACGGAAGAAAGTGAGGAAGGAATTCGGAAGGATGGAAGGAATTCGGAAGGAAGGAATTCGGAAGGAAAAGAATTCGGAAGGAAGGAAGAAAGGAAGGAATTCTGAAGGTAGGATGAAAGGAAGGAAGGAAGGAATTCGGAAGGTAAAGGAAGGAAGGAAGGAATGAATTAGGAAGGAAGGAAGGAAGGAAGGTAGGAAGGAAGGAAGGAAGGAATGAAGGAAGGAAGGAAGGAAGGAAGGAAGGAAGGAAGGAAGGAAGGAAGGAAGGAAGGAAGGAAATTGGAAGGAAAATAATTTGGAAGGAAGGAAGGAAGGAAGGAAGGAGGATAGGAAGGAAAGAAGGAAGGAAGGAATTTTAAAGAAATGGAAGGAAGGAAATTGAAGGATAAGAATTTGGAAAGGAAGGAAATGAAGGTAAGAAGGAAGGAAGGAAGGAAGGAAGGTAGGAAGGAAGGAAGGAAGGAAGGAAGGAAGGTAAGGAAGAAGGAAGGAAGGAAGGAAGGAAGAAGGATAGGATGGAAAGAAGGAAGGAATTGGAAAGGAAGGAAGGAAGAAGCTAAGAAGAAGGATGAAGGAAGGAAGGATAGGATGGAAGGAAGGAAGGTAGAAGGAAGGAATGAAGGTAGGATGGAAGGGAAGGAAGGGGAAGGGGTTGTGGAAAGGGAAGGAAGGACTGGAATGAAGGAAGGAAGGAAGGAAGGGAGGAAGGAAGGAAGGAAGGAAGGAATTTAAAGAGAAGGTAGGAAGGAAATTGGAAGGTAAGAATTTGGAAGGAAGGAAGGAAGGAAGGAATTCGGAATGATGGAAGGTATTCGGAAGGAAGGAAGGACGGAAGAAAGTGAAGAAGGAATTCGGAGCAATTGAAGGAATTCGGAAGGAAAGAATTTGGAAGGAAGGAAGATAGGAAGGAATTCAGAAGTTCGGAAGGAAGGCATGAATTCGGAATGAATTCGGAAGGAATTCGTAAGGAAGGAGGGAACGAAGGAAGGAACGAAGGAAGGAATTCAGAAGGTAGGAAGGAAGGAAGGAAGGAAGGAATTCAGAAGGTATGAAGGGAGGAAGGAAGGACTGAATTAGTAAGGAAGGGAGGAAGGAAAGAAGGAAGGAAGGAAGGAAGGAAGGAAGGAAGGAAGGAAGGAAGGAAGGAAGGAAGGAAGGAAGGAAGGAAGGAAGGAAGGAAGGAAGGAAGGAAGGAAGGATAGAAGGAATTCGGAATGATGGAAGGTATTCGGAAGGAAGGAAGGACGGAAGAAAGTGAGGAAGGAATTCGGAATGATGGAAGGAATTCGGAAGGAAAGAATTCGGAAGGAAGGAAGAAAGGAAGGAATTCAGAAGGTAGGATGAAAGGAAGGAAGGAAGGAATTCGGAATGTTGGAAGGTATTAGGAAGGAAGGAAGGACGGAAGAAAGTGAGGAAGGAATTCGGAAGGATGGAAGGAATTCGGAAGGACAGAATTTGGAAGGAAGGAAGGAAGGAAGGAAGGAAGGAAGGAAGGAAGGAAGGAGGACAGGAAGGAAAGAAGGAAGGAAGGAATTTAAAGAAACGGAAGGAAGGAAATTGAAGGAAAGAATTTGGAAGTAAGGAAAGAAGGAAGGAAGGAAGGAATTTGAAGGGAAGAATTTAAAGAGAAGGAAGGAAGGAAATTGGAAGGAAAGAATTTGGAAGGAAGGAAGGAAGGAAGGAAGGAAGGAAGGAAAGAAGGAAGGAAGGTAGGAAGGAAGGAAGGAAGGAAGGAAGGAAGGAAGGAAGGAAGGAAGGAAGGAAGGAAGGAAGGAAGGAAGGAAGGAAGGAAAGAATTTGGCAGGATGGAAGGAACACAGAAGGAAAGAATTTGAAATGAAGGAAGGAAGGAATGAAGGAAGGAAGGAAGGAAGGAAGGAAGGAAGGAAGGAAGGGAAGAAGTTAATGAGAAGGAAGGAAGGAAATAGGAAGGAAAGAATTAGGAAGGAAGGAAGGAAGGAAGGGAGGAAGGAAGGAAAGAATTTAAAGAGAAGGTAGGAAGGAAATTAGAAGGAAAGTATTTGGAAGGAAGGAAGGAAGGATGGAAGGAAGGACGGAATTTGAAGGGAAGAATTTAAAGAGAAGGAAGGAAGGAAATTGGAAGGAAAGAATTTGGAAAGAAGGAAGGAAGGAAGGAAGGAAGGAAGGAAGGAAGGAAGGAAGGAAGGAAGGAAGGAAGGAAGGAAGGAAGGAAGGAAGGAAGGAAAGAAGGAAGGAAGGAAGGAAGGAAGGAAGGAAGGAAGGAAGGAAGGAAGGAAGGAAGGAAGGAAGGAAGGAAGGAAGGAAGGGAGGAAGGAAGGAAGGAAGGAAGGAATTTGGCAGGATGGAAGGAACACAGAAGGAAAGAATTTGAAAGGAAGGAAGGAAGGAAGGAAGGAAGGAAGGAAGGAATTTGGCAGGATGGAAGGAACACAGAAGGAAAGAATTTGAAAGGAAGGAAGGAAGGAAGGAAGGAAGGATGGAAGGAAGGAAGGAAGGAAGGAAGGAAGGAAGGAAGGAAGGAAGGAAGGAAGGAAGGAAGGAAGGAAGGAAGGAAGGAATTTAAAGAGAAGGTAGGAAGGAAATTGTAAGGGAAGAATTTGGAAGGAAGGAAGGAATTCGGAATGATGGAAGGTATTCGGAAGGAAGGAAGGACGGAAGAAAGTGACGAAGGAATTCGGAACAATTGAAGGAATTCGGAAGGAAAGAATTCGGAAGGAAGGAAGATAGGAAGGAATTCAGAAGTTAGGAAGGTAGGAATGAATTCGGAATGAATTCGGAAGGAATTCGTAAGGAAGGAAGGAAGGAAGGAACGAAGGAAGGAATTCAGAAGGTAGGACGGAAGGAAGGAAGGAAGGAATTCAGAAGGTATGAAGGAAGGAAGGAAGGAATGAATTAGGAAGGAAGGAAGGAAGGAAGGAAGGAATGAATGAAGGAAGGAAGGTAGGAATTTGAAGGGAAGAATATAAAGAGAAGGAAGGAAGGAAATTGGAAGGAAAGAATTTGGAGGGGAGTAAGGAAGGAAGGAAGGAAGGAAGGTAGGAAGGAAGGAAGGAAGGAATTCAGAATGAAGGTAGGAAGGTAGGAATGTAAAAAAGGAAGGAAGTATGGAAGGAAGGAAGGAAGGAAGGAAGGAAGGAAGGAAGGAAGGAAGGAAGGAAGGATGGAAGGAAGGAAGGAAGGAAGGAAGGAAGGAAGGAAGGAAGGAAGGAAGGAAGGAAGGAAGGAATTCGGAAGGAATTCAGAAGGAAGGAAGGAAGGCAGGAAGGAAGGAAGGAAGGAATTCGGAAGGCAGGAAGGAAGTAAGGTAGGAATTTGAAGGGAAGAATTTAAAGAGTAAGAAGGAAGGAAATTGGAAGGAAAGAATTTGGAAGGAAGGAAAGAAGAATGGATTGAAGGAAGGAAGGAAGGAATTTGGCAGGATGGAAGGAACATGGAAGGAAAGAATTGGGAATGAGGGAAGGAAGGAAGGAAGGAAGGAAGGAAGGAAGGAAGCATGGAAGGAAGGAAGGAAGGAAGGAAGGAAGGAAGGAAGGAAGGAAGGAAGGAAGGAAGGAAGGAAGGAAGGAAGGAATTCGGAAGGGAGGAATTCGGAAGGAATTCAGAAGGAAGGAAGGAAAGCAGGAAGGAAGGAAGGAAGGAAGGAATTTGGAAGGCAGGAAGGAAGTAAGGTAGGAATTTGAAGGGAAGAATTTAAAGAGTAAGAAGGAAGGAAATTGGAAGGAAAGAATTTGGAAGGAAGGAAAGAAGAAAGGATGGAAGGAAGGAAGGA
>NW_027142361.1:8781622-8789122 GCF_026170545.1 Melanerpes formicivorus | reverse complement strand
AGGGAAAAATTTAAAGAGAAGAATTTAAAGAGAAGGTAGGACGGTATTTGGAAGGAAGGAAGGAAGGAAGGAAGGAAGGAAGGAAGGAAGGAAGGAAGGAAGGAAGGAAGGAAGGAAGGAAGGAAGGAATTTGAAGGGAAAAATTTAAAGAGAAGAATTTAAAGAGAAGGTTGGACGGTATTTGGAAGGAACGAAGGAAGGAAGGAATGAAGGAAGGAAGGAAGGTAGGAAGGAAGGAAGGGAGAAGGAATTTGAAGGGAAAAATTTAAAGAGAAGAATTTAAAGAGAAGGTAGGACGGTATTTGGAAGGAAAGAAGGAAGGAAGGAAGGAAGGAAGGAAGGAAGGAAGGAAGGAAGGAAGGAAGGAAGGAAGGAAGGAAGGAAGGAGCGAAGGAAGGAAGGATGGAAAGAAGGAACGAAGTAAGGAAGGAAGGAAGTCGAAAGGTTGAAAGAGAAGGAAGGAATGGAAAGAATTTGGAAGGAAGGAAGGAACGAAGGAACGAAGGAAGGAAGGAAGGAAGGATTTTGGCAGGATGGAAGGAATTCGCAAGGAAAGAATTTAGAAGGAAGGATGGAAGTAAGGACGGAAGGAAGGAAGGAAGGAAGGAATTTAGAAGGAATTCGGAAGGATGGAATTCGGAAGGAAGGAATTCGGATGGAATCTTGTAATGGGTTGGGGCAGACCCCCTCCCCACCACGCGCAGAAATAATGACTCAAACAAACAGATTGCAAAAGTGATGGAAAGTTTAAATAGAACAGTGAGTGCGTGCAGAGAACTAGAAATACAGTGACAAGAGAAAAGAACCCAAAACAGACCCAGAGAAATCTCATCCCTACCTGAGGGTACACCCGAGACCCCCAGGGCTCCTTCTTCCCCCTCCCACTGCTAGGCTAGTCTCAGCTGGCCAGATCTGAGACTGCCCATCCCCCCGTGGCCTTGGGCCTAGCAAGGCCCAAAGCCAGGAGATCTCTCCCCCATGTTACCGGCTGACGGAGGAGGAAGAAAAGAGGAAGTGCCAGACCCCGCTGCGAAACTTATAGTGGTGCAAGGGATCATGGTAGGAAATAACCTAATTTCCTGTGTCCACCCACTGGGCTGGACTTCTGGACACAGGAAACACCCCTGTAGCAGAGGGCAGCCTGCCCAAACTACGACAGGAGCCACCCCTTTATTTCAAACCATGATGCCTGCACCCAAACACATCATCAAATCAGAAAACTGATGACATGTCCGGTGAAGTCCGTTCTTCATCTGGGCGTCCACTCAAACAGTCTCTCAGTCAGGCTCTAGTGTCTGTCCATTCCAGTTCTTCTTCCTTCATCCAGTGGAACCTCCCGGCGATGCAGAGCTCATTCTCCTGCGGTGCAAGTTCTCCATGGATCCGTTGGGCATCCTGGTCACCTGGAACAGCCTCACGACTTCTCAGCCAAGCCTCTACTTTTCACCCATGGTCACTCGGCGGCATATTCTCCACCCCTGGGGCAGGCCAGTCGAAACCATCCAACCCACGACTGCCTTTTTCAATCCATCCAGGGTGCCGCAACGAACCGCTTCCAACTGCGGTCCCACTACACGGATGCTTGTCCGAGGTACTCCGCCCCCCCACTAGGCGTACCCATACCAAAGCAAGACAGCATCCGGCTGCACACCCCCCCCACCACCACCAGAAAGGGAGGGGCTGCACCACAGCTCACTGAGAAGAAGGGAGGTGGAGCCAGGTGCTCGGCGCCAGTTTCGGAACTCGTCCGAAAAAGTCGGGGAAGAGACTAGGGCTGGCCCTGCCGCAGCCCTAGCGCACGGCCGGGTCCGCCGCCGCCGCTCGCCATGCAGCAGGGCTCCGCCCACCTCTGCCGCCGCGGCACAGAATCAAAATCACCTCCACCCCTCGGACACTCAAACGGCTTCTCCAGCGAAAGCCATACGCGCGTTCTCAGAGCCCTTGAAAACGGCTTTCCAGCTGGAGTCCCCGTCGGCCCCCCGGGGCTTCGGGAGCTGGCTCGCCCGCTCGCAGCGGCTGGCTCTATCCCCGCAGCGAGAACGGACCTGACTCTGATCTGCTCGCCGCTGCCCCTCCCCCACTTCACTGCCCGCCGCGGAGGAGGGGCAGGTTCCGCGTTCTCAAGCGGTACCCCGATGCCGATGGTCGGGAACCACCCCTGCCTGAAATAGCAGAGGGTCCGCGCCACCGGCAGCGCACCAGTCATCCCCCCACAATCCACAAGAGCTTACACGGTCGCCCCGGCAGCATCACTTGAGCCCCCAACTGCCAAACCCAAACCGACGCCCAGAACTGAATTTAAACTCTCCATCCTTTGCAATCGATCTGCGGAGTGGGCACAACAGCCAGCCCCACGTTGGTGCGCCAAAATGTAATGGGTTGGGGCAGACCCCCTCCCCACCACGCGCAGAAATAATGACTCAAACAAACAGATTGCAAAAGTGATGGAAAGTTTAAATAGAACAGTGAGTGCGTGCAGAGAACTAGAAATACAGTGACAAGAGAAAAGAACCCAAAACAGACCCAGAGAAATCTCATCCCTACCTGAGGGTACACCCGAGACCCCCAGGGCTCCTTCTTCCCCCTCCCACTGCTAGGCTAGTCTCAGCTGGCCAGATCTGAGACTGCCCATCCCCCCGTGGCCTTGGGCCTAGCAAGGCCCAAAGCCAGGAGATCTCTCCCCCATGTTACCGACTGACGGAGGAGGAAGAAAAGAGGAAGTGCCAGACCCCGCTGCGAAACTGTGGTGCAAGGGATCATGGTAGGAAATAACCTAATTTCCTGTGTCCACCCACTGGGCTGGACTTCTGGACACAGGAAACACCCCTGTAGCAGAGGGCAGCCAGCCCAAACTACGACAAATCTGCAAGGAAGGAACGAATTCGGAAGGTAGCAATTCAGAAGGAAGGAAATCGGAAGGGATTAGGAAGGAAGGAAGGGATTCAAATTGAAAGAATTCTGAAGGAAGGAAGGAATTCGGAAGGAATTCTGAAGGAATTAGGAAGGAAGGAATTAGAAAGGAAGGAAGGAACTTGGAAGGAAGAAAGGAATTGGGAAGAAAGGAATTTGGAAGGAAGGAATGAATTTAGAAGGAAATCGGAAGAAAGGAGGGAAGGAATTTGGAAGGAAGGAATTCGGAAGGAAGGAAGGAATTCGGAAGGAAGGAAGGAAGGAATTCAGAAGGAAGGAATTTGGAAGGAAGGAAGGAAGGAAGGAAGGAAGGAAGGAAGGAAGGAAGGAAGGAAGGAAGGAAGGAAGGAAGGAAGAAAGGAAGGAAGGAAGGAAGAAGGAAGGAATTCGGAAGGAAGGAAGGAATTTGAAAGGAAGAATTAAAACGGTAAAAACGAGGAAGGAAGTAGGAAGGAAGGAAGGAATTTGGAAGGAAGGAAGGAAGAATTAAAACAGTAAAAACGAGGAGGGAAGAAGGAAGGAAGGAAGTAGGGAAGGAAGGGAGGAAGGAAGGAAGGAATTAATTTGGAAGGAAGGAAGGAATTCGGAAGGAAGGAATTCAGAAGGAAGGAAGGAATTCAGAACGAAAGAATTCGGAAGGAAGGAAGGAAGGAATTCAGAAGGAAGGAATTCGGAAGGAAGGAATTCGGATGGAAGGAAGGAATTCGGAAGCAATTCGGATGGAATTCGGAAGGAAGGAAGGAAGGAAGGAAGGAAGGAAGGAAGGAAGGAAGGAAGGAAGGAAGGAAGGAAGGAATTCAGAAGGAAGGAATTTGGAAGGAATTTGGAAGGAATTCGGAAGGAATTCGGAATGAAGAAAGGAAGGAAGGAAGGATGGAATTCAGTAGGAAGGAAGGAATCAGGAAGGAAGGTATTCCAAAGGAAGGTATTCATAAGGTAGGAATTTGGAAGGAAGGAAGGAATTCGGAAGGAAGGAAGTAAGGAAGGAATGAATTCAGAAGGAAGGAATTTGGAAGGAAGGAAGGAAGGAAGGAAGGAAGGAAGGTATTCACACGGAATAAAAGAATTTGGATCGCTAGAAATTGGAATGGAAGGAAAAGAGGAAGACAGGAAGGAATTCGGACGGAATTCGGAAGGATTTCGGGAGGAAGGAAGGAATTTGGAAGGAAAGAATTTGGAAGGAAGGAAGATAGGAAGGAAGGAATAAGGAAGGAAGGAAGGAATTCAGACGGAATTCAGAAGGAGGAAATTTGGAAGGAATTTGGAAGGAATTCGGTAGGAAGGATGGAATTTGGAAGGAAGGAATTCGGAAGGAAGGAAGGAAGGTGTGACCGTTTGAGGCTGTGCCCTTAAGAAAGGGAATATGGTGGACGGAAGTTGGTAAACGGAAGCAATAATCTAAACTAATTTCATTGGAAGAGTGGGAGGAAGCACCTCCTGAACTGGGAGTGTAGGAAAGATATCCTGGGCACTCTGGCACTCTATCTTTAGTCTTGCTTCCGCCTCTTCTTCGTGCAGCAGCTATGTCTTGTGCTGGGCTTTCTGCCAAGGCCTCGGCCTTGAAGTCCAGATACAGGCCGGTATTAACTCCCTTCCAATTAACACGAACTGCTTCTAACTTTTTTTTCCTCTCTTTTCTTTCTCTTTCTATCCCATTCTGGGGAAAGGGGGGGAAGAGAGGGGAGAGCGGAGGTGGGGAACCCCTCTCTGTCCGAGGGGGGTTACTCTCATTTCTGTGTTACTCTGTTGTATATCTTTGTATATATTGTAGATATTGTAAATTTGTAAATATTCCCCTGCATACCCTACATTGCTTTGTAAATATAGCTCCACTGCTTTGCTAATTCAGCTTGTGAGTTTTTTTTTTCTTTCCCTTCAATTTTTCTTTCCCTTTACTTTACAAGGGGGAAGGGAGGAGGCTTCTTGGCCTTACCCTTCCACCCCACGACAGAAGGTATTCACTAGGAATGAAGGAATTTGGATCAATAGAAATTGGAATGGAAGGAATAGTGGAAGAAAGGAAGGAATTCAGAAGGAAGTTATTCGGAAGGAATACGGAAGGAATTCGGAAGGAAGGAATGAAGGAAGGATGGAGAGAATTCAAAGGGAAGAATTCAAAAGATAGGAAGAAGGAAAGAAGGAAGGAAGGAAGGAAGGAAGGAAGGAAGGAAGGAAGGAAGGAAGGAAGGAAGGAAGGAAGGAAGGAAGGAAGGAAGGAAGGAAGGAAGGAAGGAAGGAAGGAAGGAAGGAAGGAAGGAAGGAAGGAAGGTGGAATTTAGAAGGAAGGAATCCTGAAGCAATTTGGAAGGATGGAATTCCAAAGGAAGGAACGAATTTGGAAGGAAGGAATATGGAAGGAAGGAATTCGGAAGGTATTCACAAGGAATGAAGGAATTTGGATCAATAGAAATTGGAATGGAAGGAAACGCGGAAGAAAGGAAGGAATTCAGAAGGAAGGAATTCGGATCGAATTTGCAAAGAAGGAAGGAATTTGGAAGGTAGGAATTTGGAAGGAAGGAAATCGGAAGGAAGGAAGGAAGGTAGGAAAGCGGGCAGGAAGGAAGCAAGGTTGAATTTGGAAGGAAGGAATTCTGAAGGAATTTGGAAGGAAGGAATTCGAAAGGAAGGAAGGAAGGAAGGAAGGAAGGAAGGAAGGAAGGAAGGAAGGAAGGAAGGAAGGAAGGAAGGAAGGAAGGAAGGAATTTGAAAGGAAGAATTTGAAAGGAGGGAAGGAAGGGGTGACCTTATCACTCTCTACAACTGGGCTTTATACTAGGTCTGAAGGGGGTGGGTGAGGCAATCGGTCCCTCTGCAGAGGTAAGAGTAGGGCACAAGGTAGGGTCAGTTGAGAAGTCAGGAACCCAGCTGCGATGCATGTACACCAATGCACGCAGCCTGGGCAACAAGCAAGAGGAGTTGGAGGTCCTAATCCATCAGGGCGACTATGATATAGTCGCCATCTCAGAAACTTGGTGGGACAGCACCCACGATTGGAGTGCTACAATGGGGGGTTACAGGCTCTTTAGGAGAGACAGGCGAGGGAGAAGAGGAGGAGGGGTGGCTCTGTATATTAGGGAGTCACTCTCTGCCACACAACTTGAGGTGGAAGATGAGGTAGTTGAGAGCCTGTGGGTCAAAATCAGAGGACAGCCCAACAAGTCTGACATCCTGATTGGAATCTGTTACAGACCACCCAACCAGGATGAGGAGGCTGATGAAGTATTCTACAAGCAGCTGGAGGCCATCTCAAGATCATCAGATCTTGTCCTTGTTGGCGACTTCATCCTCCCAGATATCTGCTGGGAACTTAATTCAGCAGGGAGGAGGCAGTCCAGAAGATTCCTGGAGCGAATGGAGGACTGCTTCCTGACACATCTGTTAAGCGAGCCTACCAGGGGACAGGCTCTGCTTGATCTGCTGTTCTGCAATAGGGAAGGGCTGGTGGGAGATGTGATCGTGGGAGGCTGCCTAGGGTGCAGTGACCACGAGATAGTGAAGTTTTCAATATGCAGGGAGATAGGGAGGAGCACCAACAGAACCTTCCCCTTGGACTTCCGAAGGGCGAACTTCAGCCTATTTAAGAAACTTGTCTGCAAAGTCCCCTGGGTACCAGCCCTCATGAACCAAGGGGTTCAGGATGGTTGGACCTACCTCAAACAGGAGCTCTTGAAGGCACAGGAACTGGCGGTTCCCACGTGCCGAAAGGAAAGCCGGTGGGGAAGGCGACTGGCCTGGATGAGCAAGCAGCTCCTGGAGGATTTAAAGGGGAAGAAAAGGCTGTATCACCTTTGGAAGGAGGGGAAGGCTTCTCGAGGTATGTTCAAGGAAGCTGTTACATTATGTAGGAATAAAATTAGGGAGGCAAAGGCCCAGCTGGAACTGAAGCTGGCCACCTCAGTCAAAGACAATAAAAAGCATTTTTATAAATATATTAACAATAAGAAGAAGGGCAGGAAGAACCTGCACTCCCTGGTGGACCTGGAGGGGAACACGGTGACTGAAGACGAGGAGAAGGCTGAGGTCCTGAACACCTTCTTTGCCTCAGTTTTTAACAGCAAGGCAGGAGGAGTTCAGGACGAGTGGCCTCCGGAGCTGGGCGATGGGGTCGGGGAGCAGTGTAATGCCCCGGAAATCCATGAGGAATTAGTTTGGGACCTGCTGATCCACTTGGATATTCACAAGTCCATGGGACCGGATGGGATCCATCCTAGGGTGCTGAGAGAGCTGGCGGATGTGCTAGCTAGGCCACTCTCCATCATTTTCCTCCAGTCCTGGCTCACCGGTGAGGTCCCAGATGACTGGAAACTGGCCAACGTGGTCCCCATCCACAAGAAGGGTCGGATGGAGGAACCTGGAAACTACAGGCCGGTCAGCCTGACCTCAGCGCCAGGGAAAGTGATGGAGTAGATTATCCTGGCGGCAATAACTGCGCACCTGAAGGATGGCAAAGGGCTCAGGTGCAGCCAACATGGATTTAGGAAGGGCAGATCCTGCCTCTCCAACCCGATCTCTTTCTATGATCAGGTGACCCGTCTGGTGGACGTGGGGAGGCCTGTGGATGTGGTCTACCTGGACTTCAGCAAGGCCTTT
>NW_027142361.1:8611622-8774122 GCF_026170545.1 Melanerpes formicivorus | reverse complement strand
AAGGAAGGAAGGAAGGTAGGCAGGAAGGCAGGAAGGAAGGAAGGAAGGAATTTGAAGGGAAGAATTTAAAGAGAAGGAAGGAAGGAAATTGGAAGGAAAGAATTTGAAGGAAGGAAGGAAGGAAGGAAGGAAGGAAGGAAGGAAGGAAGGGAGGAAGGAAGGAAGGAAGGAAGGAAGGAAGGAAGGAAGGAAGGAAGGAAGGAAGGAAGGAAGGAAGGAAGGAAGGAAGGAATTTGAAGGGAAGAATTTAAAGAGAAGGAAGGATGGGAATTGGAAGGAAAGAATTTGGAAGGAAGGAAGGAAGGGAGGAAGGAAGGAAGGAAGGAAGGAAGGAAGGAATTTGAAGGGAAGAATTTAAAGAGAAGGAAGGAAGGAAATTGGAAGGACAGAATTTGGAAGGAAGGAAGGAAGGAAGGAAGGAAGGAAGGAAGGAAGGATGGAAGGAACACGGAAGGAAAGAATTGGGCATGACTGAAGGAAGGAAAGAATTGGGAATGAGGGAAGGAAGGGAGGAAGGAAGGAAGGAAGGAAGGAAGGAAGGAAGGAAGGAAGGAAGGAAGGAAGGAAGGAAGGAAGGAAGGAAGGAAGGAAGGAAGGAAGGAAGGAAGGAAGGAAGGAAGGAAGGAAAGAGGGAAGGGGGGAAGGAAGGAAGGAAGGAAGGAATTTGAAGGGAAGAATTTAAAGAGAAGGAAGGAAGGAAATTGGAAAGAAAAAATTTGGAAGGAAGGAAGGAAGGGAGGAAGGAAGGAAGGAAGGGAGGAAGGAAGGAAGGAAGGAAGGGAGGAAAGAAGGAAGGAAGGAAAGGACAGAGGAAGGAAGGAAGGAAGGAAGGAAGGAAGGAAGGAAGGAAGGAAGGAAGGAAGGAAGGAAGGAAGGAAGGAAGGAAGGAAGGAAGGAAGGAAGGAAAGAATTTGAAGGGAAGAATGGGAAAAGAGGGAAGGAAGGAATTTGGAAGGAAGGAAGGAAGGATGGAAGGAAGGACGGAATTTGAAGGGAAGAATTTAAAGAGAAGGAAGGAAGGAAATTGGTAGGAAAGAATTATGAGGGAAAGAAGGAAGGAAGGAAGGAAGGAAGGAAGGAAGGAAGGAAGGAAGGAAGGAAGGAAGGAAGGAAGGACGGAATTTGAAGGGTAGAATTTAAAGAGAAGGAAGGAAGGAAATTGGAAGGAAAGAATTTGGAAGGAAGGAAGGAAGGGAGTAAGGAAGGAAGGAAGGAAGGAACGAAGGAATTTGAAGGGAAGAATTTAAAGAGAAGGAAGGAAGGAAATTGGAAGGAAAGAATTAGGAAGGAAGGAAGGAAGGAAGGAAGGAAGGAAGGAAGGAAGGAAGGAAGGAAGGAAGGAAGGAAGGAAGGAAGGAAGGAACACGGAAGGAAAGAATTGGGCATGACTGAAGGAAGGAAAGAATTGGGAATGAGGGAAGGAAGGGAGGAAGGAAGGAAGGAAGGAAGGAAGGAAGGAAGGAAGGAAGGAAGGAAGGAAGGAAGGAAGGAAGGAAGGAAGGAAGGAAGGAAAGAGGGAAGGGGGGAAGGAAGGAAGGAAGGAAGGAAGGAATTTGAAGGGAAGAATTTAAAGAGAAGGAAGGAAGGAAATTGGAAAGAAAAAATTTGGAAGGAAGGAAGGGAGGAAGGAAGGAAGGAAGGGAGGAAGGAAGGAAGGAAGGAAGGGAGGAAAGAAGGAAGGAAGGAAAGGACGGAGGAAGGAAGGAAGGAAGGAAGGAAGGAAGGAAGGAAGGAAGGAAGGAAGGAAGGAAGGAAGGAAGGAAGGAAAGAATTTGAAGGGAAGAATGGGAAAAGAGGGAAGGAAGGAATTTGGAAGGAAGGAAGGAAGGATGGAAGGAAGGACGGAATTTGAAGGGAAGAATTTAAAGAGAAGGAAGGAAGGAAATTGGTAGGAAAGAATTATGAGGGAAAGAAGGAAGGAAGGAAGGAAGGAAGGAAAGTAGGAAGGAAGGAAGGAAGGAAGGAAGGAAGGAAGGAAGGAAGGAAGGAAGGAAGGAAGGACGGAATTTGAAGGGAAGAATTTAAAGAGAAGGAAGGAAGGAAATTGGAAGGAAAGAATTTGGAAGGAAGGAAGGAAGGGAGTAAGGAAGGAAGGAAGGAAGGAACGAAGGAATTTGAAGGGAAGAATTTAAAGAGAAGGAAGGAAGGAAATTGGAAGGAAAGAATTAGGAAGGAAGGAAGGAAGGAAGGAAGGAAGGAAGGAAGGAAGGAAGGAAGGAAGGAAGGAAGGAAGGAAGGAAGGAAGGAAATTGAAGGGAAAAATTTAAAGAGAAGAATTTAAAGAGAAGGTAGGACGGTATTTGGAAGGAAGGAAGGAAGGAAGGAAGGAAGGAAGGAAGGAAGGAAGGAAGGAAGGAAGGAAGGAAGGAAGGAAGGAAGGAATTTGAAGGGAAAAATTTAAAGAGAAGAATTTAAAGAGAAGGTTGGACGGTATTTGGAAGGAACGAAGGAAGGAAGGAATGAAGGAAGGAAGGAAGGTAGGAAGGAAGGAAGGGAGAAGGAATTTGAAGGGAAAAATTTAAAGAGAAGAATTTAAAGAGAAGGTAGGACGGTATTTGGAAGGAAAGAAGGAAGGAAGGAAGGAAGGAAGGAAGGAAGGAAGGAAGGAAGGAAGGAAGGAAGGAAGGAAGGAAGGAGCGAAGGAAGGAAGGATGGAAAGAAGGAACGAAGTAAGGAAGGAAGGAAGTCGAAAGGTTGAAAGAGAAGGAAGGAATGGAAAGAATTTGGAAGGAAGGAAGGAACGAAGGAACGAAGGAAGGAAGGAAGGAAGGATTTTGGCAGGATGGAAGGAATTCGCAAGGAAAGAATTTAGAAGGAAGGATGGAAGTAAGGACGGAAGGAAGGAAGGAAGGAAGGAATTTAGAAGGAATTCGGAAGGATGGAATTCGGAAGGAAGGAATTCGGATGGAATCTTGTAATGGGTTGGGGCAGACCCCCTCCCCACCACGCGCAGAAATAATGACTCAAACAAACAGATTGCAAAAGTGATGGAAAGTTTAAATAGAACAGTGAGTGCGTGCAGAGAACTAGAAATACAGTGACAAGAGAAAAGAACCCAAAACAGACCCAGAGAAATCTCATCCCTACCTGAGGGTACACCCGAGACCCCCAGGGCTCCTTCTTCCCCCTCCCACTGCTAGGCTAGTCTCAGCTGGCCAGATCTGAGACTGCCCATCCCCCCGTGGCCTTGGGCCTAGCAAGGCCCAAAGCCAGGAGATCTCTCCCCCATGTTACCGGCTGACGGAGGAGGAAGAAAAGAGGAAGTGCCAGACCCCGCTGCGAAACTTATAGTGGTGCAAGGGATCATGGTAGGAAATAACCTAATTTCCTGTGTCCACCCACTGGGCTGGACTTCTGGACACAGGAAACACCCCTGTAGCAGAGGGCAGCCTGCCCAAACTACGACAGGAGCCACCCCTTTATTTCAAACCATGATGCCTGCACCCAAACACATCATCAAATCAGAAAACTGATGACATGTCCGGTGAAGTCCGTTCTTCATCTGGGCGTCCACTCAAACAGTCTCTCAGTCAGGCTCTAGTGTCTGTCCATTCCAGTTCTTCTTCCTTCATCCAGTGGAACCTCCCGGCGATGCAGAGCTCATTCTCCTGCGGTGCAAGTTCTCCATGGATCCGTTGGGCATCCTGGTCACCTGGAACAGCCTCACGACTTCTCAGCCAAGCCTCTACTTTTCACCCATGGTCACTCGGCGGCATATTCTCCACCCCTGGGGCAGGCCAGTCGAAACCATCCAACCCACGACTGCCTTTTTCAATCCATCCAGGGTGCCGCAACGAACCGCTTCCAACTGCGGTCCCACTACACGGATGCTTGTCCGAGGTACTCCGCCCCCCCACTAGGCGTACCCATACCAAAGCAAGACAGCATCCGGCTGCACACCCCCCCCACCACCACCAGAAAGGGAGGGGCTGCACCACAGCTCACTGAGAAGAAGGGAGGTGGAGCCAGGTGCTCGGCGCCAGTTTCGGAACTCGTCCGAAAAAGTCGGGGAAGAGACTAGGGCTGGCCCTGCCGCAGCCCTAGCGCACGGCCGGGTCCGCCGCCGCCGCTCGCCATGCAGCAGGGCTCCGCCCACCTCTGCCGCCGCGGCACAGAATCAAAATCACCTCCACCCCTCGGACACTCAAACGGCTTCTCCAGCGAAAGCCATACGCGCGTTCTCAGAGCCCTTGAAAACGGCTTTCCAGCTGGAGTCCCCGTCGGCCCCCCGGGGCTTCGGGAGCTGGCTCGCCCGCTCGCAGCGGCTGGCTCTATCCCCGCAGCGAGAACGGACCTGACTCTGATCTGCTCGCCGCTGCCCCTCCCCCACTTCACTGCCCGCCGCGGAGGAGGGGCAGGTTCCGCGTTCTCAAGCGGTACCCCGATGCCGATGGTCGGGAACCACCCCTGCCTGAAATAGCAGAGGGTCCGCGCCACCGGCAGCGCACCAGTCATCCCCCCACAATCCACAAGAGCTTACACGGTCGCCCCGGCAGCATCACTTGAGCCCCCAACTGCCAAACCCAAACCGACGCCCAGAACTGAATTTAAACTCTCCATCCTTTGCAATCGATCTGCGGAGTGGGCACAACAGCCAGCCCCACGTTGGTGCGCCAAAATGTAATGGGTTGGGGCAGACCCCCTCCCCACCACGCGCAGAAATAATGACTCAAACAAACAGATTGCAAAAGTGATGGAAAGTTTAAATAGAACAGTGAGTGCGTGCAGAGAACTAGAAATACAGTGACAAGAGAAAAGAACCCAAAACAGACCCAGAGAAATCTCATCCCTACCTGAGGGTACACCCGAGACCCCCAGGGCTCCTTCTTCCCCCTCCCACTGCTAGGCTAGTCTCAGCTGGCCAGATCTGAGACTGCCCATCCCCCCGTGGCCTTGGGCCTAGCAAGGCCCAAAGCCAGGAGATCTCTCCCCCATGTTACCGACTGACGGAGGAGGAAGAAAAGAGGAAGTGCCAGACCCCGCTGCGAAACTGTGGTGCAAGGGATCATGGTAGGAAATAACCTAATTTCCTGTGTCCACCCACTGGGCTGGACTTCTGGACACAGGAAACACCCCTGTAGCAGAGGGCAGCCAGCCCAAACTACGACAAATCTGCAAGGAAGGAACGAATTCGGAAGGTAGCAATTCAGAAGGAAGGAAATCGGAAGGGATTAGGAAGGAAGGAAGGGATTCAAATTGAAAGAATTCTGAAGGAAGGAAGGAATTCGGAAGGAATTCTGAAGGAATTAGGAAGGAAGGAATTAGAAAGGAAGGAAGGAACTTGGAAGGAAGAAAGGAATTGGGAAGAAAGGAATTTGGAAGGAAGGAATGAATTTAGAAGGAAATCGGAAGAAAGGAGGGAAGGAATTTGGAAGGAAGGAATTCGGAAGGAAGGAAGGAATTCGGAAGGAAGGAAGGAAGGAATTCAGAAGGAAGGAATTTGGAAGGAAGGAAGGAAGGAAGGAAGGAAGGAAGGAAGGAAGGAAGGAAGGAAGGAAGGAAGGAAGGAAGGAAGGAAGGAAGAAAGGAAGGAAGGAAGGAAGAAGGAAGGAATTCGGAAGGAAGGAAGGAATTTGAAAGGAAGAATTAAAACGGTAAAAACGAGGAAGGAAGTAGGAAGGAAGGAAGGAATTTGGAAGGAAGGAAGGAAGAATTAAAACAGTAAAAACGAGGAGGGAAGAAGGAAGGAAGGAAGTAGGGAAGGAAGGGAGGAAGGAAGGAAGGAATTAATTTGGAAGGAAGGAAGGAATTCGGAAGGAAGGAATTCAGAAGGAAGGAAGGAATTCAGAACGAAAGAATTCGGAAGGAAGGAAGGAAGGAATTCAGAAGGAAGGAATTCGGAAGGAAGGAATTCGGATGGAAGGAAGGAATTCGGAAGCAATTCGGATGGAATTCGGAAGGAAGGAAGGAAGGAAGGAAGGAAGGAAGGAAGGAAGGAAGGAAGGAAGGAAGGAAGGAAGGAATTCAGAAGGAAGGAATTTGGAAGGAATTTGGAAGGAATTCGGAAGGAATTCGGAATGAAGAAAGGAAGGAAGGAAGGATGGAATTCAGTAGGAAGGAAGGAATCAGGAAGGAAGGTATTCCAAAGGAAGGTATTCATAAGGTAGGAATTTGGAAGGAAGGAAGGAATTCGGAAGGAAGGAAGTAAGGAAGGAATGAATTCAGAAGGAAGGAATTTGGAAGGAAGGAAGGAAGGAAGGAAGGAAGGAAGGTATTCACACGGAATAAAAGAATTTGGATCGCTAGAAATTGGAATGGAAGGAAAAGAGGAAGACAGGAAGGAATTCGGACGGAATTCGGAAGGATTTCGGGAGGAAGGAAGGAATTTGGAAGGAAAGAATTTGGAAGGAAGGAAGATAGGAAGGAAGGAATAAGGAAGGAAGGAAGGAATTCAGACGGAATTCAGAAGGAGGAAATTTGGAAGGAATTTGGAAGGAATTCGGTAGGAAGGATGGAATTTGGAAGGAAGGAATTCGGAAGGAAGGAAGGAAGGTGTGACCGTTTGAGGCTGTGCCCTTAAGAAAGGGAATATGGTGGACGGAAGTTGGTAAACGGAAGCAATAATCTAAACTAATTTCATTGGAAGAGTGGGAGGAAGCACCTCCTGAACTGGGAGTGTAGGAAAGATATCCTGGGCACTCTGGCACTCTATCTTTAGTCTTGCTTCCGCCTCTTCTTCGTGCAGCAGCTATGTCTTGTGCTGGGCTTTCTGCCAAGGCCTCGGCCTTGAAGTCCAGATACAGGCCGGTATTAACTCCCTTCCAATTAACACGAACTGCTTCTAACTTTTTTTTCCTCTCTTTTCTTTCTCTTTCTATCCCATTCTGGGGAAAGGGGGGGAAGAGAGGGGAGAGCGGAGGTGGGGAACCCCTCTCTGTCCGAGGGGGGTTACTCTCATTTCTGTGTTACTCTGTTGTATATCTTTGTATATATTGTAGATATTGTAAATTTGTAAATATTCCCCTGCATACCCTACATTGCTTTGTAAATATAGCTCCACTGCTTTGCTAATTCAGCTTGTGAGTTTTTTTTTTCTTTCCCTTCAATTTTTCTTTCCCTTTACTTTACAAGGGGGAAGGGAGGAGGCTTCTTGGCCTTACCCTTCCACCCCACGACAGAAGGTATTCACTAGGAATGAAGGAATTTGGATCAATAGAAATTGGAATGGAAGGAATAGTGGAAGAAAGGAAGGAATTCAGAAGGAAGTTATTCGGAAGGAATACGGAAGGAATTCGGAAGGAAGGAATGAAGGAAGGATGGAGAGAATTCAAAGGGAAGAATTCAAAAGATAGGAAGAAGGAAAGAAGGAAGGAAGGAAGGAAGGAAGGAAGGAAGGAAGGAAGGAAGGAAGGAAGGAAGGAAGGAAGGAAGGAAGGAAGGAAGGAAGGAAGGAAGGAAGGAAGGAAGGAAGGAAGGAAGGTGGAATTTAGAAGGAAGGAATCCTGAAGCAATTTGGAAGGATGGAATTCCAAAGGAAGGAACGAATTTGGAAGGAAGGAATATGGAAGGAAGGAATTCGGAAGGTATTCACAAGGAATGAAGGAATTTGGATCAATAGAAATTGGAATGGAAGGAAACGCGGAAGAAAGGAAGGAATTCAGAAGGAAGGAATTCGGATCGAATTTGCAAAGAAGGAAGGAATTTGGAAGGTAGGAATTTGGAAGGAAGGAAATCGGAAGGAAGGAAGGAAGGTAGGAAAGCGGGCAGGAAGGAAGCAAGGTTGAATTTGGAAGGAAGGAATTCTGAAGGAATTTGGAAGGAAGGAATTCGAAAGGAAGGAAGGAAGGAAGGAAGGAAGGAAGGAAGGAAGGAAGGAAGGAAGGAAGGAAGGAAGGAAGGAAGGAAGGAATTTGAAAGGAAGAATTTGAAAGGAGGGAAGGAAGGGGTGACCTTATCACTCTCTACAACTGGGCTTTATACTAGGTCTGAAGGGGGTGGGTGAGGCAATCGGTCCCTCTGCAGAGGTAAGAGTAGGGCACAAGGTAGGGTCAGTTGAGAAGTCAGGAACCCAGCTGCGATGCATGTACACCAATGCACGCAGCCTGGGCAACAAGCAAGAGGAGTTGGAGGTCCTAATCCATCAGGGCGACTATGATATAGTCGCCATCTCAGAAACTTGGTGGGACAGCACCCACGATTGGAGTGCTACAATGGGGGGTTACAGGCTCTTTAGGAGAGACAGGCGAGGGAGAAGAGGAGGAGGGGTGGCTCTGTATATTAGGGAGTCACTCTCTGCCACACAACTTGAGGTGGAAGATGAGGTAGTTGAGAGCCTGTGGGTCAAAATCAGAGGACAGCCCAACAAGTCTGACATCCTGATTGGAATCTGTTACAGACCACCCAACCAGGATGAGGAGGCTGATGAAGTATTCTACAAGCAGCTGGAGGCCATCTCAAGATCATCAGATCTTGTCCTTGTTGGCGACTTCATCCTCCCAGATATCTGCTGGGAACTTAATTCAGCAGGGAGGAGGCAGTCCAGAAGATTCCTGGAGCGAATGGAGGACTGCTTCCTGACACATCTGTTAAGCGAGCCTACCAGGGGACAGGCTCTGCTTGATCTGCTGTTCTGCAATAGGGAAGGGCTGGTGGGAGATGTGATCGTGGGAGGCTGCCTAGGGTGCAGTGACCACGAGATAGTGAAGTTTTCAATATGCAGGGAGATAGGGAGGAGCACCAACAGAACCTTCCCCTTGGACTTCCGAAGGGCGAACTTCAGCCTATTTAAGAAACTTGTCTGCAAAGTCCCCTGGGTACCAGCCCTCATGAACCAAGGGGTTCAGGATGGTTGGACCTACCTCAAACAGGAGCTCTTGAAGGCACAGGAACTGGCGGTTCCCACGTGCCGAAAGGAAAGCCGGTGGGGAAGGCGACTGGCCTGGATGAGCAAGCAGCTCCTGGAGGATTTAAAGGGGAAGAAAAGGCTGTATCACCTTTGGAAGGAGGGGAAGGCTTCTCGAGGTATGTTCAAGGAAGCTGTTACATTATGTAGGAATAAAATTAGGGAGGCAAAGGCCCAGCTGGAACTGAAGCTGGCCACCTCAGTCAAAGACAATAAAAAGCATTTTTATAAATATATTAACAATAAGAAGAAGGGCAGGAAGAACCTGCACTCCCTGGTGGACCTGGAGGGGAACACGGTGACTGAAGACGAGGAGAAGGCTGAGGTCCTGAACACCTTCTTTGCCTCAGTTTTTAACAGCAAGGCAGGAGGAGTTCAGGACGAGTGGCCTCCGGAGCTGGGCGATGGGGTCGGGGAGCAGTGTAATGCCCCGGAAATCCATGAGGAATTAGTTTGGGACCTGCTGATCCACTTGGATATTCACAAGTCCATGGGACCGGATGGGATCCATCCTAGGGTGCTGAGAGAGCTGGCGGATGTGCTAGCTAGGCCACTCTCCATCATTTTCCTCCAGTCCTGGCTCACCGGTGAGGTCCCAGATGACTGGAAACTGGCCAACGTGGTCCCCATCCACAAGAAGGGTCGGATGGAGGAACCTGGAAACTACAGGCCGGTCAGCCTGACCTCAGCGCCAGGGAAAGTGATGGAGTAGATTATCCTGGCGGCAATAACTGCGCACCTGAAGGATGGCAAAGGGCTCAGGTGCAGCCAACATGGATTTAGGAAGGGCAGATCCTGCCTCTCCAACCCGATCTCTTTCTATGATCAGGTGACCCGTCTGGTGGACGTGGGGAGGCCTGTGGATGTGGTCTACCTGGACTTCAGCAAGGCCTTTGACACCGTCCCCCACAGCAAACTGCTGGCTTAGCTGTCAGCCCTTGGATTGGACCATTACACTCTGTGCTGGGTTAGGAACTGGCTGGAGGGCCGGGCCCAAGGAGTGGTAGTGAACGGTGCCACATCCAGCTGGCGGCCAGTCACTAGTGGTGTCCCCCAGGGATCAGTGCTGGGCCCTGTCCTCTTCAACATATTCATCGATGATCTGGATGAAGGGGTAGAGTCAGTCATCAGCAAGTTTGCAGATGACACCAAGTTAGGGGCAGATGTTAGTCAGTTAGAGGGTAGAAAGGCGCTGCAGAGGGACCTCGACCGACTGGACAGATGGGCAGAGTCCAATGGGATGGCATTCAACAAGTCCAAGTGCCGAGTGCTGCACTTTGGCCATGGCAATCCCATGCAGAGCTACAGGCTGGGGTCGGAGTGGCTGGAGAGCTCCCAAAAAGAGAGGGACCTGGGTGTGCTGATAGACAGCCACCTGAATATGAGCCAGCAGTGTGCCCAGGTGGCCAGAAGGGCCAATAGCATCCTGGCCTGCATTAGGAATAGTGTGGCCAGCAGGAGCAGGGAGGTCATTGTGCCCCTGTACTCTGCTTTGGTTAGGCCGCACCTTGAGTACTGTGTCCAGTTCTGGGCCCCTCAGTTTAAGAAGGACATCGAAACACTTGAACGTGTCCACAGAAGGGCAACAAGGCTGGTGAGAGGCCTTGAATACAAGCCCTATGAGGAGAGGCTGAGGGAGCTGGGATTGTTTAGCCTGGAGAAGAGGAGGCTCAGGGGTGACCTCATTGCCCTCTACAACTACCTGAAAGGTGGTTGTAGCCAGGAAGGCGTTGGCCTCTTCTCCCAGGCAACCAGCACCAGAACAAGGGGACACAGTCTCAAGCTGTGCCAGGGGAGGTTTAGACTCGAGGTGAGGAAGAAGTTCTTCACCGAGCGATTCATTCGTCATTGGAACCGGTTGCCCAGGGAGGTGGTTGAGTCATCGACCCTGGAGGCGTTCAAGGGGAGATTGGATGTGGCACTTGGTGCCATGGTCTAGTCATGGGGTCTGTGTTGATAGGTTGGACTCGATGATCCTCGAGGCCCTTTCCAACCTAAGAGATACTGTGATACTGTGAGGGAGGCAGGAAGGAAGGAAGGCAGGATGGCAGGAAGGAAGGAAGGCAGGATGGCAGGAAGGAAGGAAGGAATTTGGAAGGAAGGAAGGAAGGAAGGAAGGAAGGAAGGAAGGAAGGAAGGAAGGAAGGAAGGAAGGACGGACGTATCCATGAATGCGGAAGGAAAGAACGAAGGAATTTGAAAGGAAGGAATTTGGTAGGAAGGAATTTGGAAGGAAGGAAGGAATTCAGATGGAAGGAATTCGTAAGGAAGGATGGAAAGAAGGAAGGAAGGAATTTGCATGGAAGAATTTGAAAGGAGGGAAGGAAGGAAGTCTGAAGGAAGGAATTTGGAAGGAAGGAAGGAAGGAAGGAAGGAAGGAAGGAAGGAAGGAAGGAAGGAAGAAGGAAGGAAGGAAGGAATTCAGACGGAATTCATAAGGAGGGAATTTGGAAGGAATTTGGTAGGAAGGAAGGAATTCGGAAGGAAGGAAGGAAGGAAGAAAGGAAGGAATGTGGAATTTGGAACGAAGGAATTCTGAAGGAATTCGGAAGGAAGGAATTCGGAAGGAAGGAATTTGGAAGGAAGGAAATCGAAAGGAAGGAAGGAATTTGGAAGGAAGGAAGATAGGAAGGAAAGAAGGAAGGAAGGAATTCAGACAGAATTCGGAAGGAGGGAATTTGGAAGGAATTTGGAAGGAATTCGGAAGGAAGGAAGGAATTTGGAAGGAAATTGGAAGAAAGGAGGGAAGGAATTCGGAAGGTATTCGCAAGGAAGGAAGGAATTCGGAAGGAAGGAATTCAGCAGGAAGGAATTCGGAAGGAAAGAAGGAATTCGGAAGGAATTTGGAAGGAAGGTATTCAAAAGGAAGGAAGGAAGAAATTCAGAAGGAAGAAATTCGGAAGGAAGGAAGGAAGGAAGGAAGGAAGGAAGGAAGGAAGGAAGGAAGGAAGGAAGGAAGGAAGGAAGGAAGGAAGGAAGGAAGGAATTCGGAAGGAAGGAAGGAAGGAAGGAAGGAAGGAAGGAAGGAAGGAAGGAAGGAAGGAAGGAAGGAAGGAAGGAAGGAAGGAATTCGGAAGAAAGGACGAATCCATGAATCCGGAAGGAAGGAACGAAGGAATTCGGAAGGAATGAATTTGGAAGGTTAAGGAAGGAAGGTATTTGTAAGGAAGGAATTCATAATTGTGCTGGGTTGAGGCAGCCCCCTTCCCCACCCCTGGCAACAATAAACACTCAGACAAAGAGATTGCAAAAGTGATGGAAAGTTTAAATAGAAAGCAGTGAACTTTTACAGAAAAGCAAAAGCACAGTGACAAAGAAAGATCCCAAAACAGACCCAGAGAGATCCCATCCCCACCTGAGGGTACACCCAAGACCCCCAGGGCTCCTTCTTCCCCCTCCCATTGCTAGGCTAGTCTCAGCTGGCCAGATCTGAGACTGCCCATCCCCCCCGTGGCCTTGGGCCTAGCCAGGCCCAAAGCCAGGAGACATCTCCCCCAGTTACCGGCTGACAGAGGAAGAAGAAAAGAGAGCATGCTAGACTCCGCACTGGATCTTATAGTGGTGCAAAGGATTGTGGTAGGAAATACTACATAATTTCCTGTGTCCATCCCTCTGGGCTGGACCTCTGGACACAGAAAGTAAACATTGCAGGGGGGCACCCAGCTCAGGAGGGACGCAGGGAGGGAGGCAGGAAATAAGGAAGGCAGGATGGCAGGAAGGAAGGAAGGAAGGAAGGAAGGAAGGAGGGATGGAAGGAATTCGAAGGGAAGAATTCAAAAGGTAGGAAGAAGGAAGGAAGAAGAAAGGACGGAAGGAAGGAAGTAAGGAGGGAAGGAAGGTGGAATTTGGAAGGAAGGAATTCTGAAGGAATTTGGAAGGATGGAATTCGAAATGAAGGAAGGAATTTGGAAGGAAGGTATATGGAAGGAAGGGATTTAGAAGGAAGGAAGGAATTCGGAAGGAAGGAATTCGGATGGAATCTGCAATGAAGGAAGGAATTCGGAAGGTAAGTATTCAGAAGGACGGAAATCGAAGGAATTCAGAAGGAAGGTAGGAAGGAATTCAAATGGAAAGAATTCTGAAGGAAGGAAGGAATTCGGAAGGAATTCAGAAGGAATTAGGAAGGAAGGAAGGAATTAGGAAGGAAGGAATTTGGAAGGAAGGAATTCGGAAGGAAGGAAGGAATTTGGAAGGAAATCGGAAGAAAGGAGGGAAGGAATTCGGAAGGAATTCGGAAGGAAGGAATTTGGAAGGTAGGAAAGAAGGAATTCAGAAGGAAGGAAGGAAGGAAGGAAGGAATTCGAAGGGAAGAATTCAAATGGTAGGGAGAAGGAAGGAAGAAGCAGGGAAGGAAGGGTGGGGGGAAGGAAGGAAGGAAGGAACAAAGGTAGGAAGGAAGGAAGGAATTCGGAAGGAATGAATTCGAAAGGAAGGAAGGAAGGAAGGAAGGAAGGAAGGAAGGAAGGAAGGAAGGAAGGAAGGAAGGAATTTGGAAGGAAGGAATTCGGAACAAAGGAATTCGTAAGGAAGGAATGAATTCAGAAGGAATTTGGAAGGAATTCGGAAGGAAGGAAGGAAGGGCATAAGAGTGTGAGATGATTTAGACAGAATATCTTCCTCAGGTACAGCATGTAGTCTCACTGAATGTTTGAAGTTTCACTTGGCACTGATCAATAAAAAAAAACGTGAAAACCATAAAACTTCTGGAAGGAGAATATAGTATGTGGACACTAGATTATGTTTTATATATTAAATAATACCTTTTTTTTACATTAGTAAGTAAGTGTGCGTCCTTTAGTATTGCAAAGGAAAAGCATTTTTCTGTTAGGCAGTTGTTATATGTGCATACCAATTATAAAATTCCTCATAGGTGACCCAATGATGCCACAGAATAACTGTGTCTATAAAATCACTGCATGCTTTGCATTTGTATCTCAAAGGAACTCTACATTTCCTTTGTGTTGATTGCAGATTGAATACATCATGCCAGTGGATAAGTTTGACCGCCCATTCACTGGCCCCTGCCATCTCTGCAAATAACCTCATCTTTGGAGAATTCCACCTGTAAAACTCATGGTCTAGGTCAGGGACTTCAACAATCTGCCAAACAACTGGTATTGCATGAGCTTTACAGCAACAAAATACGTTAGGACAGCTGCCTCCAGAGGCCAGACCTTACCTGATGATTATGGAAATGTTTAATGGCATTTACTACTTCTCCTTGAAGAAGTCTTATGAACATTGTGTAAATGTGCAAGTTACTCAAACAAAATATCTAAGACTTCATCACCAGTGGGGATAGAGAAGTTGGAATCCTTTCAGCAAGGAGAAAAGAGGAAAGGAATAAATTCCATTTAAAAAAGAAGCGACTAAGTACATTTATGGAAGGACGTGCCTCACAGCACTAACTTTGAACTCTGAAAAAAGATACAGGTGAAATATAAAACTGCATTTTGTACATCTTTTCTATCTATGTACACAAACTTTGCTGGACCTTACAAAAGCTGTTCTGGGCCCTGAAGCAAACTAAATATTCCTTCTCTCACTGCCATCTATCTTCCTGCCCACACCTCCCTCTGCTTCTCTGCACTCAACAGCCTTTGCTTTTTAACATGTACCAAAAAAGCACCAGGGGAAGATTTTAGCTTGTTTACATATTTCTATGCATATCTAAATAATCTTGTTACATATTCACACTCTTCAACTTCCTCCATGGTCACGTGCCGCTGTTTCTGTTTCCTAAGTATTGTTCCCTGGACTCAGCCATGCCTCTGCTCTCACATATTTTTTCCTGAAGCTGACAGCATAATGCAATCAATAGTTTCACACTTGGTCACTGTGTTTCAAACTGAGAAAGGACAACCAGAGCATAATTACTCAGTACACCTGGGTAGTCACTTCAAGTCCCAGCATCTCCTGTGTTCTTCTTGCCCTGCAGGTCACCTGCTTGTCCCTTCATTTTTACAGCAGGGTGTAGGTCATGCTCAAGCCAGGATGGTGATTGATTATGTTTGGTTGGGCTACCCAAACTGCACCATTATAGAGAACTGTGTTTTCATCCTTCTTATAATTCTTTTATTTGCTAGATAGTAGCGGAATGTTTAAGAGAGTGAAATAGGTTGTAAATAAGAAGATATAGATTTTAAGTTCTTGTTTTGCTCAAACTTCCTTTGAGTTCAGACAATCTGCTTATGCAACTGGACTAAATGAGAGGATTACTATTGATAACAAAAATGCTATTTTAATTTAGTGAAGTGGGGATTTGGGCCTGAGGTAATTTATTAATTGAATATGGAGCTGTTTAAAGGCCCTAGTGACAGTATGATTATCTGTAAAGGAAATATTTGTATTTTCTTTTTCACCCTCTTTCAAGCCTGTATGGGGAAGTTAGTATGTTGCAATGGAAAGCATTCCCAATGACAGATACAGAGGAGCAAGGGGATGAAGCAATTACAGTAGATGGAAGCCTGATGGGTGGGAATTGGGGAGGAGAGGGGGGAGGATAATCACTCTATCTACAGTTACTGTTAGTGGTTAGGACAGTTTTCACATATTTATCCAAGATGGTCTTTGAAGTGTCTTGTGGGTAACAGTTGGAGGTCTGCTGTCACTGAGTGTCAAGGGACTTTGAAGATTTACAGTGCATCTTTCCCAGCAGAGGGTGATTGCTGCTACAGGAGACTGAAACAGCTTTTTAAACTAAGACCCAATTTTAGCTTTTTCATTGTTGTCCTGAGAGCTGAAAACAGCAGTAGTTACACCTTCCTTACATGGGCTGGGTGGGCTCTGTCATCTACTCTCCACTTTCTTTAACTATAAGTCTCTGGGACACCAAATATTTTATCAGTGATCAGGACCCAGTAAGGTTTTAGTATGTCCACTCCTGGATCTGCAGTCTGAGACGCTCCAAGGTTATATGACTGTTTGAGGCTGTGCCTTTAAGAAAGGGACAGTGCTGGGACACTCTGGCTGAATATTTTGTAAACAAAGACAGGTCTAAACGAATTTCCTTGGTAGATTGGTAGAACGCAGCTTTAAGTTTTAGTGCAGCTGGAATTTTTCTCAGTTCGTTCCTTTCCCTCTCCCTTCCAGCTTGCCTGCTTCTGGGCACCTAGCCAGAGTGACATTGGATAAGATAAGCACTAATCCTGCATGAGGCCTACTAAAATAATTTTTCCTTAATAACTGCCTTTTTCTCTCTCTAACCTTTTTTGGGAAAAAAGGGAAGTAGGGGGGAGAGCGGGGTACGGGGGGGAACCCTCCTCTGTCCGGAGGAGGGAATTTTGTTCCTGTATTATTTTTTTTTCTTGCTGTATATTTCTGTACATATATTGTAAATACCATATATATTGTGTATATATACAACCTGCATTTCCACATTGCTTGTAAAATATAGTATCCCTTTTGCTTCTCCGACTGAGTTAGCTGTGGGGTTTTTTTCCCCTTTGTGGGGGAGGGAAAGCTAGGCCTTCTCTCTCAACCCACTACATTTTTAATTGGCGCCCAACGTGGGGCAAAATAGCTTGATTTATTGCTTGCTTGAGTTGGATTAGCAAACATGAAGGTGTTTTGGATTTTAGAGCACCTGTTCTTTTCAGTTTTTGGGGTCCTGATTTACAAATATTGTTTGGGCTTACTTATCAATCACATAGGTAAATATTTAATGCAAAAATTATATTTATGGTTCAAGTATAAGATTCAGGTTCAGCCTTTCCAATAGACTTTAGCTTTATCTTTAACTGATACAGATTCTCCACTCTCCTCATCACTAGAAGTCTCTAGGGCTGAGCCAGAAGTGTGCCTCCTTTTCTTTGATCTATGCTTAACAACGAAACAGGCCTTAGATACTTTTCGCTCCCGGCGCAAAGAATGTAACAAATACGCAATGACTCTCATCATCAGCAGATTCACACACATCAAATAAATCAGCTTTGGATCCCAGCCATCACTTAAAATTACTTTTTCACCTACTGGAATCTTGAACTCCCTTATCTCAATTGGGAGAGTGCTAGAGGTCACATTTCTGTATCTTGTAAGCCAAAAGAATCCCAGACAGCTAGCAGTGGTGCTTCTCAGCTTAAAGAGATCCTTAGGAGAGTGACAGCAGGATTATGGGGACAACGACTTCAGGAAGATGTGATAGAAGGGGCAAAGGAGGAAGAAGATGACATTTCTGAATGTTCTTCACCTCGCAAAGAACTTAGAAACATCCGTAAAGATTACACCAGAGCAGATAAGGAGCCAGTTCTAGCTTGGCTTAGAAGATGTTATGAAATGGGTCCTCCAGCTCTAATGGTCAGAGACAAGTCAGCAGCTCAGCTAGGAATGCTCTCAAAGGATAATGGAATAGATAGACATCTAGGCAGGGCTCTCGGTAAGGTTAATCTGTGGATACGCCTTTTAATGGCAGTTTCCCTGGAGGGCCCCACTACTGACTGGCCACCACCAGGTAACTGGGGGAGAGATCGCCCGGCCATGGGCCTGGCTAGGCCCAAGGCTATGGGAGGATGGGCAGTCTCAGATCTGGCCAGCTGAGACTAGCCTAGCAGTGGGGGGGAAGGAGGAGCCCTGGGGGTTTTGGGTGCACCCTCAGGTGGGGATGGGATCTTTCTGGGACTGTTTTGGGGTCTCTCTTGTCACTGTGTTTCTAGCCTTCTGCATGCACTCACTGTTCTCTATTTAAACTTTCCATCACTTTTGCAATCTGCTTGAGTTGTTATTTCTGCGCGTGGTGGGGAGGGGGTTTGCCCCAACCCATTACATTTTGGCGCACCAACGTGGGGCTAGCTGTTTTGCCCACTCTGCAGATTGATTGCAAAAGATGGAGAGTTTAAATTTAGTTCTGGACATTGCTTTGGGTTCGGCAGTTGGGGCTCAAGTTTTGTTGCAGGGGCGATTGTGTGAGTTCTTGTGGATTGCAGGGGGACACCTGGTGCGCGGCCGGTGATACGGAGCTCCCCCTAATGTTTCAAGCAGGGGTGGTTCTCGACCATCGGCATCAGGGTACCACTTGAGAATCCAGAATCCGGAGCAAAGTGGGGGAGGGGCAGCGGCGAGCAGATCAGAGTCAGGTCCGTTCTCGCTGAGGGGATAGAGCCAGACACTGCGAGTGGGTGAGCCAGCTCCCGAAACCCTGGAGGGCTGACGGGGACCTCAGCTGGAAATCCGTTTTCAAGGGCTCTGAGAACACGTTTATGGCTTTCGCTGGAGAAGCCGTTTGAGTGTCCGAGGGGTGAAGGTGATTTTGATTCTGTGCTGCGGCGGTAGAGGTGGGCGGAGCCGTGCTGTGTGCTGAGCGGCGGTGGCGGCGGGTGTAGAGGGTTAGAGAGAAAGGCCCAGCATTGTCCCCCAACAAAGAGAAGAAAAAAAAGAAAATAACCACAGCTAGCCAGCCGGAGGAGCAAAAAGGAAATGCTATATTTACAAGCAATTTTTAGGGAATGCAGGATATATACACAATTTACAGTATTTACAATATATACACAGAAACGTACAGCAAAGTAAAAGAACACTAATAAAGGAATGAAATCCCCTCCTCTGCTGAGGAGGGTTTCCCCCCCTGTACCCCCTTCTCTCCCCTTTTTCCCCAAAGACGGTTAGAAAGAGAGAAAAAGAGCAATTGTTAATTAAAGCAGTTATAAAATTAAAGCAAAGTGTTGTCAAGGTCCGGAGACATTAGATGTCTCGGTCCGGAGACACAGTTCTTTTAAATATTCCCGTGTTGTGAAATTAATGGCACAAACGAGGCCAAAGTATCAACAGCTAGACTATTTATTACATAAATAAAGTGGACATAAGAAAGGAAGAGGGAGAAAATAGAGAAAGTGGACATAAGAAAGGGAGAGGGAGAAAATAAAGAGAGAGAGAGAGAGAGGGACGAGAGATAGAAGAGGAAAGGAATTATATTACCACACCCCTCATCCCCCCCAAGATAAAGTCTGTGGAGGAAAGGTGCTGCAGGAGATGTTGGGTTTGTAGAGACACCGTGGTGAGGCTTTTGCTGGAGAACAGCTGTGGTCCTCTGGGGAGATGTTGGGTTGATACAGGAACAGTGCTGAGGCTCCTCTGGGCAGCCTGGGTCTGTAGAGGGCTGGAGCTGTGGTCCTCCGGGCAGCTTCTGTTCTCCGGAGCAGCATTGTCCCGGCTTCTCAGCGGCCTGGCCCGTCTCCTGTGTTTTTCTTCATCTCCATTTTTCTCCCCGTTTTTCTCCTCTGTTTCTCTCCTTTGTTTCTCTCTACAAACCAGTAGTTGCTCAAGTCTTTTATACAGTTTTTTAGTCCTTAGGTATGTAGTCAAATATTGTCCCTCAGGAATTCCAGTGGCAGGAAATCTGTGTGTTTAGGCAAGACCCTGGCTGGAGGAGGGGGGAATCTCCGTCTACCCTGTCTCCATCCAGACAAAGCTCAGGAAACAGGTGGTGATTATCTTGCCCTAAAGGTGTGATGGCTGGGTCCTTGGGTCCATTGTTGTAGTCCCGTGTTATCACGATGCAATCACAAGCTGATTTGCATCCAGGATTGGTGGACAGGATTCTTTCCACCTTCTTTCCAGTGGCTCTGCTATCACTTTTATCTTTGTTGACTCACATAGAGAGAGACAAACTTATTAGACTGTCACACCACCCCGTCAATCAAAGATAAAAGGAAGAAAGAAAGGAAAGAAAGGAAAGAAGTGGAAAAGGAAGGAAAGAAGTTTTAAACAATTTTTGCAATAGACATAAGTTTTGATTGGCTAACAGCACAAATCTGTTGTACACCATCATTAGACACAAACTGCATGTTGGACACTACATGTTGAATCACTGTATACAACAGGGATTTATACAAGATTGACAATGCTAAGAAAATATAACAAAATTAAACCAGGTAATTACACAAGGTGAAAGCATCCTTGTTCCTCCTGGAAGCCAGGAGAACAAACAAACCCATACCCCCCCACCCCGTCAGTCCTTCAGTTTGGAATTGAAGTGAGAGCTTCAGTCCAGATCTGAATGTCTGCGGGGTTATGGAAAGTACAGTCCTTGAAGAGATGTCTTCTGTGATGCAAAACTTGAGAAGTCTTCCATATTGTAGCAAGACAAGTCCTTCTGACAATACATCAGGTAGTCTTCAGCATTAGAACTTAAATTTAGCATTAGAACTTAAATAAGAAACACAAATAAGAAACACAACCTTGAAACATACAAAACTGGTATTTCCAGGTTACCATTCAGAGCCACCCTCTCAGGTGATAATTACTTTGAATGGGCCTGTAAGTATCGTTGAGTGTTTCAGGTTCTCTCAAAGCCAAGCTAAACACAAACAAAAGCCTTTTTCCAAACCAAGTACAATTTTTTGGTGATCTCCTGACTCATGCTTCACCCCCCAATTCACCGCTGGGAAGTGAAGCCCTTAGTTGCCCTGGGGGCCATATCCCTCCCCTCATCAAATGGTCCCACCAAGAGGGGAGCAGTGACCTCAGCCCTCTTTTTAGGCTCGGGCCAACATTGCACAATGATTCGTAATTGTCTCGTGGCTACCCCATCAACCACTTCTTTTGGAATACCTTTCTCCCGACCCACCCCCCACCAATATTGCCGGGTATTCAAGTGTTCCCTGCCCCCAGCCAGGTGCCTACTAGGAATACGGCGCATCTGGCCCTGGGGGCTTGGTGGGTGAGTCATTTTCACATGTCTCAAGCCTCTAGTTTGAGGTTTTTTCATTTCCTCAGGTACACTATACTGCCTAGCATAATCTAATAATTCCCTCCCCACATCTTGCCATGTCCTGGAAGAAAGTGGGGTATTAGCTATTTCTTTTTGAAGCTGGATACCTCTTATTTTAAGCAAGTCAGAGAGGCCCCTGATCAAAGGAGTCATTCTGTTTGCATCCACCAGGATAGAAAGAGGGGATTCAAAATGATGTTTTAGTTCCCTTTCATATATCATCTGCAGGCATGCAGCTTTTTGCACATTCTCCATTATCTGATTCATCCCTCCCCGCAGAATTAGGGGTTCACCCCTCTCCTTTGGATCAAACCCCCCTGCCCAATAGGCAGCTCTTTGCGTAAGACTCCAGGGTCCACTTCTGTTTTTTGTAGTTAGGAAAACATTATCACCCCAATAGCCCATGGCTTCAGCTTCTGTTAACAGAATCTGATCACCTCCAGTTTTTGAAACTCGCCAGACATATTCCACCTCAGATTCCTCAGCAGAGCGTGCAAATTCTTTACGAATTTTGGCCAATTCAGTGTAGGAGAAAGGCGTTTCTTTGGTTGTGATAGTGGGGGTAACCTCCCCATCCTCATATAAAACTTCAGTTTTAATGAGAGGTCTGATATGCGCAGCAGCTTCCTTAGCCGCTGTCAATTCTGCCCGAGGGCACATAGGGGCAGACTCCAAGTAATTCACACCCTCTTTTGAGTCCAAATACGAATTTTGCCTCCTCTCCTTTTCCAATTGAATTTTAAGATCTGCCACTACGTCTTTCAAAGTGGCAACATGGCTTTGTAGTGACGAAACTAAGTCCTGCAAAGAGGAAATAGTTATATTTTCCTGTTCATGCCATTCCTCTTTCTCCTTCACTGAGGCGGCTAAACAGGCACCTAAAACCGCACAAATAAAACCTTTGCCTTTCCCGGCTTTTGCTCGTGCATCTTTCTGCAGGGCCACAATTCTATCAGCCACACTCTGGAAATTATGCCAATTTTCACGGGCCCAGTCAAGTACCTGTACAGATGGGCGGGCACCGTGAACTTCTAAAAGGTTAAAAAGCCTCTCACTCCCGGCCATCTCTTTTGTTTCACAAAGCATTTCTTAATAGGGCACTAAGTTTCACGGGGAAGTCAGATCAAAACACTGTTTGTACCAGCAAGATCTTCCCTGGAAAAACGTACACTTTTAAAAGGCTTACTTCAAAATAATCTTCTCCAGGAAAAATGCACAATAGATTTCTCAGGAGAGGTCACACACAAGAAAAAACAACAACAACCTGGGCTTCTCAAGGAAGTCACACTATTTCCCTGAGTGAACCCACACTTGCAAAAGCTTCTTAGCTTTTGTACCTCAATTTTTTTTGTTACACTAGAACAACCCTGTGAATCTTAGGGAAGAGTTACTCTGTTTCCCTGAGAGAACACACACCAGCAGAAGTTTCTCAACTTTTGCTTCAATACTGGGCTCCTCGGGAAAGCCACACTTTACAAATATCACCAAAACTGGGTTTCCTAAAAGAGGGTACTGAGAATTCTCGGGGAGGTCACACTATAAAGTCAACAGTTGTACCCCAGATAATCTTCCCCGGGAATGCACACACAAATTTAAAGCAGGGTACAGAGGATTCTCGAGGAGGTCACACTATAAAACCAACAGTTGTACCCCGGATAATCTTCCCCGAGAAAGCACACACATTTAAAGCTTTTGAGAACTCCCACACAGTCTCTCTGAAAATTTCGCTTTGTCCTTCTCCGGCCACTTCCCTCGCGGGCGAGTGGAAACGCGAATCTGGACTCCACTCTCGCTTCGTACTAAAAGTACGTCTCAGGCACACACACACATTTCGGGGTTCTCAGAAATGCAATAATTTTGCTGTGATACTTTTCACTGCACGGGAATCCTGCCGACTACGCCATTTAAATGTCACGGTCCGGAGACATTAGATGTCTCGGTCCGGAGACACAGTTCTTTTAAATATTCCCGTGTTGTGAAATTAATGGCACAAACGAGGCCAAAGTATCAACAGCTAGACTATTTATTACATAAATAAAGTGGACATAAGAAAGGAAGAGGGAGAAAATAGAGAAAGTGGACATAAGAAAGGGAGAGGGAGAAAATAAAGAGAGAGAGAGAGAGAGGGACGAGAGATAGAAGAGGAAAGGAATTATATTACCACACCCCTCATCCCCCCCAAGATAAAGTCTGTGGAGGAAAGGTGCTGCAGGAGATGTTGGGTTTGTAGAGACACCGTGGTGAGGCTTTTGCTGGAGAACAGCTGTGGTCCTCTGGGGAGATGTTGGGTTGATACAGGAACAGTGCTGAGGCTCCTCTGGGCAGCCTGGGTCTGTAGAGGGCTGGAGCTGTGGTCCTCCGGGCAGCTTCTGTTCTCCGGAGCAGCATTGTCCCGGCTTCTCAGCGGCCTGGCCCGTCTCCTGTGTTTTTCTTCATCTCCATTTTTCTCCCCGTTTTTCTCCTCTGTTTCTCTCCTTTGTTTCTCTCTACAAACCAGTAGTTGCTCAAGTCTTTTATACAGTTTTTTAGTCCTTAGGTATGTAGTCAAATATTGTCCCTCAGGAATTCCAGTGGCAGGAAATCTGTGTGTTTAGGCAAGACCCTGGCTGGAGGAGGGGGGAATCTCCGTCTACCCTGTCTCCATCCAGACAAAGCTCAGGAAACAGGTGGTGATTATCTTGCCCTAAAGGTGTGATGGCTGGGTCCTTGGGTCCATTGTTGTAGTCCCGTGTTATCACGATGCAATCACAAGCTGATTTGCATCCAGGATTGGTGGACAGGATTCTTTCCACCTTCTTTCCAGTGGCTCTGCTATCACTTTTATCTTTGTTGACTCACATAGAGAGAGACAAACTTATTAGACTGTCACAAGTGTTAGTAGGCCACACGCTTATCTGTCCAAGGTCAGTCGGGCAGAGAGCCTAGAAGCGGACAAGCTGGAAAGGGTGGAGGGAAGAGTGAACTGAGGAAAGTCCCAGTCGTACGTAGCTCAAAACTGCCCTCTTTACCGATCCACCAATGAAATTAGTTTAGAATATCTGATTGTTTTCATTAACATTTCCAAACCATTCAGCCATACTGCCCCAGTACTGTCCTTTTCTTAAAGGCACAGCCTCAAACGGTAACAGTTCACCCCTTCTAAACAAATTCATTGACAGTTCATACTGTCCTTCCACTCCAAAACAATATTTACAGTTTGTAAATAAAGTTCATAGTCCATTCTGGCTATACTCAGATGTAGATGATTCAAAAGTCCAAGAAAATCAGGAAATGAGAAAAATGGAAAACAGTTTATCTCTTCGCCGACGAAATGAAGGGAAAAAAGGGATTCTCAGGTTCTCGTAGCTGGCTCAGGGCTCTCAGGGTTCGTGCACCGTAGATTCCTCGTAGATTCTTCCTTTGGACACATGTGGTGGTTTTGGCTGGGTGCTAGCCCGGATGCCACTGCATACACCACACCTGGGAGGTCCCAAGGGGTGGGCCCAGCCCAGGGGGTGGTCACAAGCAGGTATTACAATCCCATAATGCCCTGCTCCCCTATAAAATGTCCATGTAGGGTCTTCACTTCCTCTTCCATTCCCAGCTGCAGCCTAGCTAAAATGGCATGAGCCTCCTCCCTTGGGCCTGCCCAGGCCCGAGGCTGGGTTGGAGGGGGGGGGAAGGAAAGAGGCCTGGGGGGGTTTGGGTGTACCCCCCAGGTGGGGATGGGATGTTCTTGGGCATGTTCTGGGATTTCTCTCTTTGTCACAGTGCTTGTGGTTCTATGTAAAGCTTTCATTGTTGTTTGATTTTTTTAATTGTTTTTCTATTTAAACTTTCCAACACTGTTGCAATCCGTTTGTCTGAATCATTGTTTCTCCCTATGGGGGGCAGGGGGTTTGCCCCAACCCATTACAATATGATGTAGCTGTACAACAGTTTGAAATTAAACTCTTTCAGCTAAAGTTAAATTTCTTTGTGCAATACACTGAATTTCACCATTCTCTTGCATTACCCAATAAGTGTGACCCGGACCTTCAGCTGAAACCACCCCTCGCACAGGTTTAGTCTTTCCTGAGGGAGAAAATACCCAAACAGTTTTACCTAACCGATTCTTTTCCCTAACAACAGGAACTCTATCACCTTCTACTTTCTGTAGCAGATCCGAATGTGCAGGTCCAGCTCGGTTCACTGAACCTCTACTATTGACCAGCCAGGTTGCTTGTGCTAAATGTTTTTCCCAGTTTTTCAAAGATCCACCCCTCATGGCTTTCAGAGTGGTCTTCAACAAACCGTTGTAGCGTTCAATCTTCCCTGCAGCTGGTGCATAGTAGGGAATATGGAATATCCACTCAATACCGTGCTTTTTGCCCAGTTCTTTACAAGGTTGTTCTTGAAATGAGTTCCGTTGTCTGACTCAATCCTCTCTGGAGTTCCATGTCTCCACAGGATTTGTCTCTCCAGACCGAGAATGGTGTTGCGTGCAGTTGCATGTGGAACTGGATAAGTTTCCAACCATCCAGTGTTTGCCTCTACCATAGTAAGCACGTATTGTTTACCAGAACGAGAATGTGGTAGAGTGATGTAGTCAACATGCCAAGCTTCACCATACTTGTACTTGGACCATCTGTCACCATACCACAAGGGCTTAAGTCGTTTTGCCTGCTTAATAGCAGCACAAATGTCACAGTCATGGATGACTTGTGTGATAGCATCCATGGAAATGTCCATGGATCTGTCACAAGCCCATTGGTATGTTGCATCTCTGCCTTGATGTCCTGATGAATCATGAGCCCACCGAGCTAAAAATATCACACCTCAGTGTTTCCAGTCGAGATCAAGATTAGAGTCCATGTCTACTTGAGAAACTCTTGCAACTAGATCAGCCTGATGGTTGTGTTGCTGTTCCTCAGTAGCTTTGCTCTTAGGAATATGAGCATCAATGTGTCTCACTTTCACTGGAATTCTCTCGACTCGATCAGCAATGTCCTGCACAGGTCGGCTGGCCAAATGGGTTTTCCTTTCCTCTGCCAACCACTCTTCTTCCAGTTCTTTAGCCAACCCCATAGAGCATTGGCTACCATCCATGAGTCAGTATAGAGATAAAGCTTTGGCCATCTCCCACATTCAGCTACGTCGAGAGCTAGCTGGACAGCTTTTCCCTCTGCAAACTGACTGGATTCTCCTTCTCTATCCTTTGCCTCTGCAACTCAGCACATTGGACTCCATACTGCAGACTTCCACCTCAGCTTGTTTCCAACAAGACGACAGGAACCTCCTGTGAACAAAGCAAATTTCTTTTCATCATCAGAAAGGTCATTGTAAGGAGGAGCTTCCTCAGCATGAGTTACTTTCTCCTCTGGAGGTTTAGCACAGTTGGTACCTTCAGGCCAACTTGAGATCACCTCCACTAGACCAGGTCCTTCAAGATTTCCCATTCGAGCTCTCTGTGTTATCAGAGCCATGCACTTAGACCATGTTGAGTCTGTGGCATGATGTGGTTTGGAACCTTTGCCTTTGAACATCCAATTCAAAACTGGTAATCTGGGAGCTAAGAGAAGTTGTGATTCAGTTCCAATTACTTCAGAAGCTGCTTTTACTCCTTCATAGGCAGCTAGAATCTCTTTCTCTGTTGGAGTATAATTAGCCTCTGAACCTCTGTAACCTCTACTCCAGAAACCAAGAGGTCGTCCACGTGTCTCACCTGGAGCGTTTTGCAACAAGCACCAGGTTGGACCACTGTCACTTGCAGCCGTGTACAAAATGTTCTTAATGTCTGGACCATCTCGGACAGGTCCCAGACCCACTGCTTGAACTACCTCTTCCTTTATTTGGTCAAAGGCTGCTTGTTGTTCAGGTCCCCAGTGGAAACTGTTTCTCTTTCGAGTCACATCATACAGAGGTTTCACAATCTGACTGTATCCAGGAATGTGCAGTCTCCAAAATCCCACTATCCCTAAGAAACGTAGGGTTTCTTGCTTGTTTGTGGGATTTGCCATAGTGGAGACTCTATTTACCACATCCACTGGAATGTGTCAGCGTCCATCCTGCCACCGCACTCCCAGAAACTGAATCTCTGTGGTAGGTCCTTTCACCTTGTCTCGCTTAATGGCAAAACCTGCATCCAGAAGAATGTCAATGATTTTGTTACCCTTCTCGAAGACTTCCTCATCAGTTTTACCCCAGACGACGATATCATCGATGAACTGGATGTGTTCTGGAGCACCTCCTTTCTCCAGAGCGTCGTGGATCACCGCATGACAGATGCTTGAGCTGTGGATCCAGCCCATTGGCAGTCTGTTGAAAGTGTACGGGATTCCTCTCCAGGTGAAAGCAAACTGAGGCCTGCATTCCTCTGCCATGGGAATAGAGAAAAATGCATTAGCAATGTCTATGGTAGCATACCATTTGGCCTCTTTGGATTCCAGCTCATACTGTAGCTCCATCATGTCTGGTACTGCTGTACTTATAGGTGGTGTCACTTCAGGGCTTGGTAATCCACTGTCAGACGCCAGTCTCCATTCTGCTTCCGCACAGGCCACACTGGACTGTTGAAAGGTGAATGAGTTTTGCTGACGACTTTCTGACTCTCCAACTGATGAACCAGATTCTGAATGGGCAACAAAGAGTCACAGTTGGTTCTGTATTGTCTGTGATGCACAGTCTGAGAAACAACCGGCAATTTAATGTCTTGTATCTTGTGTTGTCCCACAACTGCAGATTCATTAGAAATCTCAGGTCTGACAGACAGCTTCAATTTTTGTCCATCAATTTCTACAGAAGCTTCTTCAAAAACCCATTTGTAACCTCTAGGGTCTTTGAAACGCCCTTCTCCCAGAAAATCAATTCCCAAAACACAAGGTGCGTCAGGTCCGGTCACAACTGTATGCTTCCTCCATTGTTTACCAGTTAAACTTATATTAATCTCCGCCTTACTTAACTCTTGAGATCCACCAGTGACTCCCAGAATAGTTATAGACTCTGATCCCTGATAATTTGATGGTATTATGGTGCACTGAGCTCCTGTGTCAACCAAGGCCCTGTACTTCCGAAATTGTGAAGTGCCAGGCCACTGGATGTACACATCCCAATAGATTCTGTTATCTCTGTTATCCCTTTCCTCCCCCTGGCAGGAGGCAGGGCACCCCTAGTTATGGGGAATATACCCACATGTGCATAGAGCACAGTGTGCAGTGTTATGGCTGGAGCCACTCTTGGAGCTGTTATAGTTGTTCTGGGGAACTGTTCTGCCATTTTGCAGTTCCCGCAGTGTCCTGAAAAGATTAGAAGTTGGATGACTTACCCATCTGTTCATGTTCTCACCAAACTGATCACGCAGAGTTATCCAAATACTCCCACAAGATTGCCTTGGTGGTCTGTTTTGGTTTGACCTCCTTGGAGGACGTGTATTCCTCACAGATGAAACTTGTATCCACCTGGAGGAAGAATTGGAATTAACTTTTTGTGCCAATTGGGATATGGAATCTTTCAGCTCTTTCATGCAATTCTCAATTTTTCCAGACAGAGTTTCAATGGCTGAAACCAAAGAAACACGTGTCATGCTATCCTCCAATTTTCTCATTTGATCAGTGAATTGGCCAACCGTAGGAGGAGCTCCACCATAATTTCTTTCCACAATCCTGCTTGCCAGAATGTTTGCATAATTAGAAGGAGCAAGTTTGATGAGCTTTTTAGCAAGACCAATACCCACAGGAATGTCATCAGGATTCAGAGTTTCATGTTCACCATAGAGTCTCTCTCTAACAGCAAATTCTCTCAGGCGCTTAATTCCCTCATCTATGGTAGTCCAGGGCTTAGGATTCCATGGAAGATCATCTTGGGAAGGGTATCTCAAGGCAACTGCCATTAAAAGGTGTATCCACAGATTAACCTTACTGAGAGTCTTGGCTAGATGTCTATCTATTCCATTATCCTTCGAGAGAGTTCCTAACTGAGCTGCTGACTTGTGTCCAACCATTAGAGCTGGAGCACCTGTATCATAACATCTACTAAGCCAGGTGAGAACTGGCTCCTTATCTGCTCTGGTGTAATCCTTACGCACGTTTCTAACCTCTTAACAAGGTGAAGAACATCCCTGAAGGTCATCTTCTTCTGCATCTACCACATCTTCCTGAACATGTTGCCCCCATAATCCTGCTGTCACTCTCCTAAGGATCTCTTTAAGATGAGAAGCACCATTGCTAGCTGCTGTCCTAGCTGCATCTCCATCCTGTGTTGTTCTCAATAATTCAGCTCAATAATTCCACAATGGTCCAACCTGGTGCTTGTGGCAAAAAGCTCCAGGTGAGACACATGGATGACCTCTTCATTTCTGGAGTTGAGGTTACAGAGGTTCAGACGCAAATTGCACTCCAACAGAAAAGGAGATTCTAGCTGCCTATGAAGGAGTAAAAGCAGCTTCTGAAGTAATTGGAACTGAATCACAACTTCTTTTAGCTCCCAGATTGCCAGTTTTGAATTGGATGTTCAAAGGCAAAGGTTCCAAACCACATCATGCCACAGACTCAACATGGTCTAAGTGGATGGCTCTGATAACACAGAGAGCTCGAATGGGAAATCTTGAAAGACCTGGTCTAGTAGAGGTGATCTCAAGTTGGCCTGAAGGTACCAACTGTGCTAAACCTCCAGAGGAGAAAGTAACTCGTGCTGAGGAAGCTCCTCCTTACAATGACCTAATGAGAATCTAATAGTGTGAGGGAGGCTCGTTGCTTTAGATGTCTGTAATATTATCTTTTATATCTTAGTATGTCTCAGATGTGCTTCACATCTCCTGTGTGCTTCTATACTCATTAGGAATATACTGCCAAGGAATTTTCTGGGGTAAGTGGTACTTGGGAATCTAGACTGTAAGGTTATCAGAATGGTCCCAGGCATGATTTTGAACTCAACTAGCTAGCACTTTCCCTGAAAATTCCTGAGCACAATTTGGGGTTTAATATGGGCTGGAACTTTTCCCACTGGACAGTTTGGATGCTAGCAGAGTTTACTGGTTATGTACATAGACTGTTCTGTGCCAGCTGGCCTCCACAGCTAAGAACATCCCTGTGTACATTTTGTTTAGAAGGATGGTGTGATCATATTAGATAGACACCTTTCTGTAATGCTTACTCTTTAGGAAATCAGTGCAGTGTCAGGTGGCATAATTTTGGGATCTTTGTTCACAGTGCTTCCTTAACTGGTATTTCAGTGACTTCAAGCAATCACAATAAGGCAAATCAACACATGAAGACAGAGTAGGTTCCACAGCTCAGAGGTAAGAAAATGTTATAGTTTAGAAGAGAGAGGCTGTACTGAAGCTGACACTCTTAAATCTTAGAATTCTGGGGGTTTACAATATATGTTTTAGTGCCATTTATGTTAAAAATGTCTCATGTTGCTAATCTAGACAGTTTTTTCCTTACCTAGTTTTGCTGAGTCAAACATTTAGAACAAGCAGCTTTAAGATTCTCCTAAAGGAAGAATGGATGTGATGTTTTTTAACTACTGCCTTCATAAGCCTTAAGAATCAAAAGCAGAGAAAAATTTTAGTGATGTCACAAGTGCAGTTGTCTCATTTCCAACACCTAATGTCACTTTGTCTGCCCATCACTGTTCACTTTAAATTATTTTGAAGAAATGGAGCTACAAAGACACTCAAAGCTAAAATATGCAGAAAAAGTTTAGCATAATATTAACCATGTGAAGCATTTATTCTCAGCTTTAAAGAAAATTATATTACAGATATGATTCGTGATGCAGAGATCATGACTAATGGCAGTTTTGATATTAATCATAGGCCTGAATAGAATACATTTGTTTTTGCTATTTTGGAGCGTGAAGCAGGAAAACAATGTACACAGTCCCAGCCAAAAGTAGCACTTAAGCTGGAAAAGCTGATTTAAAGTCAGCAAGATTAAGAAGGATTTTATAGGTATCATGAAAGTATTCTCTGGAAAACAACGTCTGCACCAACTTTCCCTCTTCAAAGACAGTTGAGAGAGCAGAGGAAAGAAAGAGGGAAATTATATATTTAAGATCACAGATGACTATAAAAGAATGCAAATAAATCCCAGCTCTCCTGACTCTCACCCCAGTAGTGAATTTATGTATTTCTTTAGATTGCTTAAGAGGCAACAGCTACAAGCTGTCTGAAGGCACGGTATCAGGATATATAGATATACAGGGCACACCAACACTGCAGATCATGTAGATATATGGCATTAAGTAAGATTTTAATGATATGCTTTGGGTAATGTTACCAGTCCATCTGTAATAATGTAAAGCTCCATACAGTTGCAAAATTAGTTGAGAAACAGGGTAAAAAAAATAGGCATTTCATTCCTACTAAGTTTTGCCTTGCTGTTACTACTAGGTGGTAATACTTGAACTAGCTCAGCTACATCTGTAAAAGCTGCAGTGCCTATAATATAGACAAAGTTAGAAAAAGTGGACTGTAGTTAAGACCCTCCTATTTAAAAATTGTTATAATCCCTCATTACTTTAATTTATTAATACACATATTCATGTATCCCTTTTTTCCTACATCACAGACTGAAAAATCATTGGTGATAACAGCATCATGCATGGTGGATTAAGTCATGCACTCTGACACCTTTGTTAGATTTTCTGCATAACTATTTATAGTCTCTCTCTGTAAGTGCATTTCATTCTGCTGTTGTTCTTCTGTGCTCTTAGAAAAGTAACTTAACAGCCCAATAAAAGGATTATTTCTGGACACATGCCAGCTGTGGTTTCTCTTGAGAACTCTACAACAGCCAGGATGGAAGAACTCTGTTAACAGATTCCTCTAGTTCTGTTGCAGTCAGGAAAGCCAAAGGGCATACATCACCTCATGTGTGGCTTGTTCTGTTTGCTTTTACACTTGGTAGGTTCCTAAGACTCAGGAATGTACATCCTTCAATAAAAAACTATCTATACAGTGTGAGCAATCATTACATCTGATTGGAAGCATGAAAAGAAACACATATGTGGTTGATTCTGATCCTCTGATGTCTGTAGCTTTTTGCTGACAGGAAGGAAATCCTTTTTAAATTTTTTTTTTTTTAAACAGTTCAAACAGATTTCAAACTATGTGAGCCAAAACTTACTCTCAGTTACACCCATGCACTCCTATCAACTAGGCCATGAGAGTGCAAGAATCTCTCCAAAGAGCCACTTAAATTTGCTTTTCTGAAGTGTTTCTTTTTCAAAGTTAGACTTAAAATAAAATGTTCACACTAAGTTTCCATACACAACCTCCTCTCCTCCATTCTCCCCAAGTCTTTGTTAAATATAAATCCCAACTGGATGAGCTGTACAAGGATAACAAGAGATAAAGTGCTCAAGGGACTATTATGATCTTTTCTACAGAGTGAATTTTTGTTGAATATTCTTTCTTTGGACTAGCTCTTGAGCTGATAAGTAGGTCTATATCATGTAGGAAAGAGGAAACTACACACCTGGGTAAGTATCTTTGCAGCATTATATATGATTTACAAGGTGCAGAAAAGTGCCAGCTGTGCTATTGGTAAGGCTGCACAACTTCAGACTCTGCATAATAAGCTCACCATGTCAGCAAGTATAACATTGCAGCATTGTAACCTTATAGCTTCTAATCCCTGAGCTGGCTTATTGTCTTCCTTTACTGAAATATCTTTGCAGTCATAGGCATGAGATAAACATGCCCCGTGTCTTGGAAATAACTGCTGTGTTCAAGACCCTCTATAGGACTTCAACAAGTTTAGGTAGAATTCTGACCAGTTCAAAAATGCTAACATGCCACAGGCTTTCTAAAACACTTAGACATAGATCCATTCAATGCAAATCTAGGCACTAAGCTAATCAAAACGTTTTCTGTTCTTCAGGAAATACTGATTTCTTCTCATTAGCTACAGAGGAAGTGCTAGGTGAATTCATTCCTGGGTCAGGTGTTTCAATGTACTCTGCTCTGTACTCTGTACTCTGCTCTGGTTAGGCCGCACCTTGAGTACTGTGTCCAGTTCTGGGCTCCTCAGTTTAAGAAGGACATTGAGACACTTGAGCGTGTCCAGAGAAGGGCAACAAGGCTGGTGAGAGGCCTTGAACACAAGCCCTATGAGGAGAGGCTGAGGGAGCTGGGATTGTTTAGCCTGGAGAAGAGGAGGCTCAGGGGTGACCTTATTGCCCTCTACAACTACCTGAAGGGTGGTTGTAGCCAGGAGGGAGTTGGCCTCTTCTCCCAGGCAACCAGCACCAGAACAAGGGGACACAGTCTCAAGCTGCGCCAGGGGAGGTTCAGACTCGAGGTGAGGAGGAAGTTCTTCACCGAGCGAGTCATTCGGCATTGGAATGGGCTGCCCAGGGAGGTGGTTGAGTCATCGACCCTGGAGGCGTTCAAGGGGAGATTGGACGTGGCACTTGGTGCCATGATCTAGTCATGGGGTCTGTGGTGTCAGGTTGGACTCGATGATCCTCGAGGTCCTTTCCAACCTAAGTGATACTGTGAATACTGAATACTGTGAATGAAGTGCTTACATTGGCTGTCAATGGCTCCATGTCCCAGTGGAGGCCAGTGACAAGTGGAGTCCCTCAGGGATCAGTCCTGGGACCTGTCTTATTCAACATCTTTGTGGGGGACATGGACAGTGGCATTGAGTGCACCCTCAGCAAGTTTGCTGATGACACCAAGCTGTGTGGTGCAGCAGACACGCTGGAGGGAAGGGAGGCCATCCAGCGGGACCTTGACAGGCTGGAGAGGTGGGCACAGGCCAACCTCATGAAGTTCAATAAGAGCAAGTGCAGGGTCCTGCATCTGGGTCGAGGCAATCCCAGGCACAAATACAGGCTGGGCAGTGACTGGCTGGAGGGTAGCCCTGAGGAGAGAGACTTGGGGGTGCTGGTGGACAAAAAGCTCAACATGAGCTCTCAGTGTGCACTTGCAGCCCGCAAAGCCAATCAGATCCTGGGCTGCATCAGGAGAAGTGTGGCTAGCAGGTCGAGGGAGGTGATCCTCCCCCTCTACTCAGCCCTGGTGAGACCCCACCTGGAGTGCTGTGTCCAGTTCTGGAGCCCCTATTACAAGAGGGATGTGGAGGTGCTGGAACGTGTCCAGAGAAGGGCCACGAGGATGATCAGAGGGCTGGAGCAACTCTCCTATGAGGACAGACTGAAGGAGTTGGGGCTGTTCAGTCTGCAGAAGAGAAGGCTCCGAGGAGACCTAATTGTCGCCTTCCAGTATCTGAAGGGGGCCTACAGGAAGGCTGGGGAAGGACTTCTCAGGATCTCAGGTAGTGATAGGACTAGGGGGAATGGAATGAAGCTGGAGGTGGGGAGATTCAGGCTGGATGTGAGGAGGAGGTTCTTCACCATGAGAGTGGTGAAACCCTGGAATGGGTTGTCCAGGGAGGTGGTCGAGGCCCCGTCCCTGGGGGTGTTTAAGAGCAGGCTGGATGAGGCTCTGTCCAGCCTGCTCTAGTGTGGGGTGTCCCTGCCCATGGCAGGGGGGTTGGAACTAGATGATCCTTGTGGTCCCTTCCAACCCTGAATGAAACTATGAAACTATGAAACTATTTACAGTCGAGGCCAAAATTGTGTCTGCTCCTTTCCCCCTTGCTTCTAAACACAGTATAAAATTCCAGCCTTGGTGCTGTGTGACCGTTTGAGGCTGTGCCTTTAAGAAAGGGACAGCACTGGGACACTCTGGCTGAATGTTTTGTAAACAAAAGACAGGTCTAAACTAATTTCATTGGTAGATTGGTGGAATGCAAATTTAAGTTTTGAGTGCAACTGGGACTTTCCTCAGTTCGCTCTTCCCTCCTCTTTTCCAGTTTGTCTGCTTCTAGGCTCTCTGCCAGACTGACCTTGGACAGATAAGCGTGAGGCCTACTAACACTTGGCTTTACTTTATAACTGCTTTAATTAACAACTGCTCTTTTTCTCTCTTTCTAACCCTCTTTTGGGAAAAAGGGGAGAGAAGGGGGTACAGGGGGGGAACCCTCCTCCAGAGGGGGGGGGGTGAATTTCATTCCTGTATTATTGTTTTTTTACTTTGCTGTATATTTCTGTGTATATATTGTAAATACTGTAAATTGTGTATATATATCCTGCATTCCCTAAAAATTGCTTGTAAATATAGCATTTCCCTTTTTGCTTCTCCAGCTGTGGCTAGCTGTGGTTTTTATTTCTTTTTCTCTTTGTGGGGGGGGAAGGCTGGTCTTTTCTCTCTAACCCACAACATACATTTTTTGGCCACCCAACTCGGGGCTTGAGGATAATTAGCTTGATTTATTGCTTGCTCGAGCCGGACTAGCAAACATGAAGGTGTTTTGAATTTTGGAGCATATGTTTTTCTCAAGTTTTGGAGTTCTGATCTACAAGTATTGTCTGGGCCTCCTTATCGATCATCTGGGTAAATATTTGATGCAGACAATTTACTTGTGGTTTATGTACAAAATGAGGCTTCTGTATAGTCACTGCCTGGATTTTTTCTGGCCTGCGAGATACAGGAATGTGACCTCTAGCACTCTCCCGATTGAGATAAAGGAGTTTAATGTTACAAGAAGGGGTCGACACATAGATCAATGTGATCAATCGAATCCAACTTTATTGAGCATCAGACACATCTTATATACAGTTTACTATAATTATGCCCACTTGGCAACATACTATTGGTTACAGATTACATGTCAACCCCACCTCTTGCGGTTTTAACATCCTACTTCAGCTAGCCACAAACATCCTGTTTGGATGAGCCCCCTACTTGTTTTACGACCCTCACGATTACACGATTACAGTGCCCTTGCGACACTTCTTGATGATCCATCATGTTCTGTGGCATTCCTTATCTTATCAGAGGGCCAGACAGTCCTGCAGGCATTCCTTATCCCATTCTACTACAATTCCCCCGTTTTCTTTAACAACTACAAAAGATTCAGTAAAACGTTCAAACTGTTTCATTACACATCTAAATATTATTCGTGCAGCTATAATAATAATAATAACAATAAACAAAAAGCACAATGCTTCCTTGGGCAATCCTTTCGCATTTTGATGAAAGGTCATATGTGCTTCTTGGGCCTTTACTGAGGCTGAGACTGGTATAGATAAGGATACCAACTTATCTGCTCGAGCGTTTCCTTCTCCCAGGCCAACATCAAACTTATGACTTCTAATATGCAAAATACAATATGATGCTGACCTACATCTTATGGCTTGTTGTAACCTCAACATCAACTCATATAATCTCTTATTTGTTACATCTTTAATCAGGGCATCCTCTATCCGTTGTACAACCCCTGTAACATACATGGAATCTGACACTATATTAAGAGGTTGGCTCATCCAATGCTATAATTCCCACAACACTGCCAACAATTCCAAAGTTTGAAGTGAGTCCTGTGGTTCTGCCTCTAACATCACGTCTCCACTGGCTAATACTCTTATCTTGCCAAGTCACTGCAGCTTTTCGGGAACGCTTCCCTGCGTCTGTAAATACTGTCAGAGCACCCACAATTGGTTGCTCCTTATATTTTGGTATACCAATCCACGATTGCTGCGACATCCAGCCTAGGATCTTATCTTGCAAAGGTGCAGTCTTAATGAGAGCACCTTCAAAAATTGTTTGAAAAATGGTATGTTGTGGTTGTAAGGATGGAAAGACCCATTCCAATACTCGGGTCTGTACACTCTCCTGACCCCTTTCCCCCGTTTTCTTTAAAGCTAGAGTCAAGGCCCCTGTAAGGTGTTTTGTTTCTGCTAAGAAAAGGTACTGGATCCTATTGATGCTCACCGTTGGCCTAATGCTGTTTCTTTTTATTTCAAGTTTCTCCTAGCTAAAACTTCCATAATTCTTACATCCTCTCTAAGTTTTGTTAAATCACATTTAAAATCACATATAAAATGAAAATTTGAGAACATAGTATGCTTTAACTATTCTTTCTTATAACATAATACCTGAATTCCCCTCTTTTGTTTTCATAACCTAACATTAAAATGTATTTTGTGCTATAATTGATTTTGACTTTTCCTATAACTATTTAAAATTACAACAAACTGATGAGTTAACATTTAAATCCATATAAACATTTTCTCTAATCATACAATCATTAAGCAATTATGATATACAGCCCTAAGTGTTAAACAATTCTTTAAACTAACCATTATTATCAATCTGCAAATGTGTTACTCTCTATTCCAGTTCTTGAACATGCTTATGCATTGAGACTAAGTGATAAAAAAGGAATTTAGATCTTAATAGTTTCGATCTTTGCATTTCACTCCTCTTATTAACAAAAAATACTTGATTATGCCTAAACACATTACAAAGGTTAAAACATAAATGCAATCCTTAACACTGTTTTACAATCTGCTTTAGGGGTATGTTGCATTTTTATTTTTCTCTAGGATGGTCAAAAATCATAAATTGTTTAATAATAGCAAGATTTCTTTAATCTGTAAAGGTAGATCTGGCCAGGCTCTAGCTTCACAGACAGAAAACTTGCAGGCAAACAGCAAGAGCAAAAGAACTTCATTGCTTTACCCAATAGCATTTTTGCTCATCCTAGTAATACTAATCTCTTATTGGTACCATTATATATATATAATACTTAAAAGCTATTACAAATACAAAATAAGACCAAAAGTTTCATTCCATAATATACCTATAACAAACCCTTAACTTATGCTAATACCAAAAATCCTTAAAACCTTAAAAAACTATGTTAAAATTAATCCATCAAATCAGTGTCTAAAAGGAAATAAAATTGTTACATTAACTAAAAAACACTTTCCAGAATTAAAACCTGTTTACACATTCCTTAACTATATTACATGGAGCTCCTTTGAAATTCCTATAGGCACACAATTAAAAAGGTTCGAACCAAAAGAAAATCATACAATGTGAACTCATTACAAAGTACTTACACCTTACTGCAATTACTATGTACCAAGTACTTGTAAATACCAAATGCTTACTTATTCATTATGCTAATTAGAAAAAACTTAACAAAACTCTAAATAACAAATCTCTGAAAGACATTACAATCAGAAATGACAAAATGAGTACTGTTGCTTTAAATCAGAGCAGAGTAGTGCAGCTGAAGCCGCTGCGGGGGAAAGGGGTGGGGGCTGCTGCTGCGACCGCTGCTCCGCTGCTGGGCTGCTGCTACTGTCGGTGCTGTCGGTGTCGGAGGTGCGTCAGCCGGTACCGCCTTGGTCGGAGCCGTCGGTATCCGCGGGGGCTGGCAGGGCTCACGGGAGGGATGCAGTCATAAGAACGCCGTAATTGCGAGCCCCCAAGCGCTCCATTTTTTCTAAGAGGGGCCATAAAGCAAAGTCGGCCCTGTTTGAATTCCTCGCTGCCTGTGTTGTCTTCCGAATCCGAGCCCTCACTGGCGATGTCAGAGGAAGGTGTTGGTAAAAGGGGTCAAACACACTGAGCTGCCTTTTTCCGGCTTTTTCCCCGCTGGGTGCAAACGGCAGTGGTGACGGCTGGTAAACGGTGTGGTCGCCGCAAGATGTATCGGGGGCGGCCCCGGTCGATCGGTTGATAGTTCTCAAACACATCTTTCAGCTGCAACTCAGATACACCTGGCGCTGCATCTCGTCCTGACAAAGTTGCTCTAACTGCAGCAGCCATTCGCTGTTCCAGTTCATAGGTTTTAACACAGTTCATGCATTCTCGCCACGGCTTTTGCAGCTTGATGGTAACCCAGTCCCACAGTTTGTCAAAAAGCTTATCTCCTAACTTACACCATTCTCCTTCTTCATCTCCCTCCTCGTGTAAATGCCCTGCAACCCTTCTCCAATAATCTCTGTTTCTTTGTCCTAAATCATCGTTAACCTCTTCCCTTTTTATTTCCTTTGTCTCCACAACTTCTTCACCCTTCAGCAACTCAGAAGAGTGAGGCAACGGAGGAAATTCCTCCTCTGCATATTCTAACATGGGTACTAACTCCCTTTTAAAATCCAACTTACATCCTCGCTTTTCTAAAAAGCACTTAAATAAATCATACGCTGCCTGCCTATCCATTACTACCTATTATGCGGTAATACCTGTGCGCACAGACTCAGAGCAGTATCGGCTTACGGCGTCTTCGGTCTCTGCTGTTTCCTCCGCCTCTCTGTGGGTCGGTAAACACAGCACCAGTACTGCTATCCTGGACCGGAATACTTCTTGCTTTTCGCGCTCTCAAACCCTGATAGTCCTCTTCGGAACGGCACGGCTTCCTTCTTTGCCGTGACTCCTTTTGGAGATTTGCAGAACCCTCTTTTTTGGGTTCAGGACCCACTCTGTGGGGTCCCTGTTCAAGGCGCCACTGTTACAAGAAGGGGTCGACACATAGATCAATGTGATCAATCAAATCCAACTTTATTGAGCATCAGACACATCTTATATACAGTTTACTATAATTATGCCCACTTGGCAACATACCCTGAGGAGTAGCCCTGAGGAGAGAGACTTGGGGGTGCTGGTGGACAAAAAGCTCAACATGAGCTCTCAATGTGCACTTGCAGCCCGCAAAGCCAATCAGATCCTGGGCTGCATCAGCAGAAGTGTGGCTAGCAGGTCGAGGGAGGTGATCCTCCCCCTCTACTCAGCCCTGGTGAGACCCCACCTGGAGTACTGTGTCCAGTTCTGGAGCCCCTATTACAAGAGGGATGTGGAGGTGCTGGAACGTGTCCAGAGAAGGGCCACAGGGATGATCAGAGGGCTGGAGCACCTCTCCTATGAGGACAGACTGAAGGAGTTGGGGCTGTTCAGTCTGCAGAAGAGAAGGCTCTGAGGTGATCTAATTGTGGCCTTCCAGTATCTGAAGGGGGCCTACAGGAAGGCTGGGGAAGGACTTCTCAAGATCTCAGGTAGTGATAGGACTAGGGGGAATGGAATGAAGCTGGAGGTGGGGAGATTCAGGCTAGATGTGAGGAGGAGGTTCTTCACTATGAGAGTGGTGAAACCCTGGAATGTGTTGTCCAGGGAGGTGGTCGAGGCCCCGTCCCTGGGGGTGTTTAAGAGCAGGCTGGATGAGGCTCTGGCCAGCCTGATCTAGTGTGGGGTGTCCCTGCCCGTGGCAGGGGGGTTGGAACTAGATGATCCTTGTGGTCCCTTCCAACCCTGAATGAAACTATGAAACTATGAAACTATGAAACTATTGGTTACAGATTACATGTCAACCCCACCTCCTGCGGTTTTAACATCCTACTTCAGCTAGCCACAAACATCCTGTTTGGATAAGCCCCCTACTTGTTTTACGACCCTCACGATTACACGATTACAGTGCCCTTGCGACACTTCTTGATGATCCATCATGTTCTGTGGCATTCCTTATCTTATCAGAGGGCCAGACAGTCCTGCAGGCATTCCTTATCCCATTCTACTACAGTTTAAAATCCCAGTAGGGGAAAGAGTAACTTTAAGTGATGGCTGGGATCCAAAGGTGATTTATTTGATGTGTGTAATCCTGCTCTCGGTGATAGGTGATAATTAATGTGTATTTGCAATTTTCCTTGCGCCGGGAGAAAAAGGTGTCCAGAGCGTGTTTTATTATTAAGCATAGATCAAAGAAGAAGCGGCGTCCCTCTGGGTCAGCCCCAGAGACATCCAGTGATGAGGAGAGTGGAGAATCTGTGTCAGTTAAAGATAAAGTTAAAAAGTCTATTGGAAAAGCTGCTTTGAACGGCTCTGTGGCTGATTCTGGCAAGCTGCCAGGGACAGCGGCAGCTGCCAACATGGCGGCTCCCCCTCCTTATTTGGCCATTAACGAGGCAAGGTCATTTCCGCCTCCTTGCACAGCAGGACCGGAAGCCACTCCCACAGCAGCTGATCTGGCTCAAAACCAGTCAGGTTCTGTCAAGGTGGCTGTAAATTCAAACACAGCTCCAATTAAGCAAGTAGCAGTTTTAAAGACTAGAAATGGAAAGACCAAAGATGATCCAGGAGCTAATGGAGGAGAAGAGCAGGAGACTGATCCTGGTGAGGGACCCTCTACTAGAAAAGATCCTGCTGAGGAGGAAGAAAAGGTTTGTTTTAAAGATCTAGCTGAATTATTGAGATCAAAACAGGAGAGAGATGCAGCTAGGACAGCAGCTAAGGGTGCTTCTCAGCTTAGAGAGATCCTTAGGAGAGTGACAGCAGGATTATGGGGACAAGTTGAGGAAGATGTGGTAGATGGACAGGGAGATGACATTACGGAATGTTCTTCACCACACGAAGAGTTAAGAAATGTCCGTAAAAATTACACCAGAGCAGATAAGGAGCCAGTTCTCACCTGGCTTAGTAGATGTTATGATACAGGTGCTCCAGCTCTAATGGTTGGACACAAGTCAGCAGCTCAGTTAGGAACTCTGTCGAGGGATAATGGAATAGATAGACATCTAGGCAAGGGTCTTGGTAAGGTCAATCTGTGGATACACCTTTTAATGGCGGTTGCCCTGAGATACCCTTCCCGAAATGATCTTCCATGGAATCCTAAACCCTGGACTACCATAGATGAGGGAATTAAGCACCTGAGAGGATTTGCTGTTAGAGAGATACTCTATCAGTATCAGTGGCCTAGCCAGCATGGATTTAGGAAGGGCAGGTCCTGCCTGACCAACCTGATCTCCTATGATCAGGTGACCCGCCTGGTGGATGTGGGAAGGCCTCTAGATGTAGTCTACCTGGACCTCAGCAAAGCCTTTGACACCGTCCCCCATAGCAAACTCCTGGCCAAGCTGTCAGCCCATGGCTTGGACGGGAGCACACTGCGATGGGTTAGGAACTGGCTGGAGGCAGAGCCCAGAGAGTGGTGGTGAATGGTGTCACATCCAGCTGGTGGCCAGTCACTAGTGGTGTGCCCCAAGTATCAGTGCTGGGCCCTGTGCTCTTTAACATCTTTACTGATGATCTGGATGAGGGCATTGAGTCCATCATCAGTAAATTTGCTGACGACACCAAGCTGGGGGCAGGAGTTGATCTGCTGGAGGGTGGAGAGGCTCTGCAGAGAGACCTTGACAGGCTGTACAGATGGGCAGAATCCAACAGCATGAGATTTAACACATCCAAGTGCTGGGTTCTGCACATTTGCCACAACAACCCCATGCAGAGCTACAGGCTGGGGTCAGAGTGGCTGGAGAGCAGCCAGGCAGAGAGGGACCTGGGGGTGCTGGTCGATGGTAGGCTGAACATGAGCCTGCAGTGTGCCCAGGCAGCCAAGAGGGCCAATGGCATCCTGGCCTCCATCAGGAACAGTGTGGCCAGCAGGAGCAGGAAGGTCATTCTGCCCCTGTACACTGCATTGGTTAGGCCACACCTCGAGTACTGTGTCCAGTTCTGGGCCCCGCAGTTTAGGAAGGATGTTGACTTGCTGGAGCATGTCCAGAGAAGGGCAACGATGTTGGTGAGGGGTTTGGAACACAAGCCCTATGAGGAAAGACTGAGGGAGCTGGGGTTGCTCAGCCTGGAGAAGAGGAGACTCAGGGGTGACCTTATCACTCTCTACAACTACCTGAAGGGAGGTTGTAGACAGGCTGATGATGGTCTCTTCTCCCAGGCACCCAGTACCAGAACAAGAGGACACAGTCTCAGGCTGCGCCAGGGGAGGTTCAGGTTGGATGTTAGGAAGAAGTTCTATACAGAAAGAGTGATTGCCCATTGGAATGGGCTGCCCAAGGAGGTGGTGGAGTTGCCGTCATTGGAGGTGTTCAGCAGGACACTTGATGGGTGCTTGGTGCCATGGGTTAGTTGTTTAGGTGGGTTGTATTGGTTGATGGGTTGGACGCGATGATCTTGAAGGTCTCTTCCAACCTGGTTTGGTTTATTCTATTCTATTTTTTATTCTATTCTATTCTGTTCTATTCTATTCTATTCTATTCTATTCTATTCTATTCTATTCTATTCTATGGTGAACATGAAACTCTGAATCCTGATGACATTCCTGTGGGAAAAGGTCTTGCTAAAAAGCTAATCAAGCTTGCTCCTTCTAATTATGCAAACATTCTTGCCAGCAGGATTGTCTCAAGAAATTATGGTGGAGCTCCTCCTACGGTTGGTCAATTCACTGATCAAATGAGAAAATTGGAAGATAGCATGACTCATGTTTCTTTGGTTTCAGCCACTGAAACTCTGTCTGGTGAAATACAGAATTGCATGAGAGAGCTGAAGGATTCCATATACCAATTGGCACAAAAAGATAATTCCAATTCTTCCTCCAGGTGGATACAAGTTTCATCTGTATGGAACACACGTCCTCCAAGGAGGTCAAACCAAAACAGATCAAACCAAAACAGACCACCAAGGCAGTCACGTAGGACTATTTGGATAACTCTGCGTGATCAGTTTGGTGAGAACATAAACTGCTGAGATGGCCAACCAACTTCTAATCTTTTCAGGAGACTAAGGGAACTGCAAAGTGGCAGAACCCGAGGTAGCAACACCAGAAGGGAAGCTGTAACTTCCACAGTTCCCCAGAACAACTCTAGTAGCTCCAACAGGGGCTCCAGTTATAACACTGCACACTGTGCTCAATGCACATTTGGGCATGTTCCCCATAACTAGGGGTGGCCTGACACCCGCCAGGGGGAGGAGAGGGATAATAGAAATAATAGAATCTATTGGGATGTGTACATCCAGTGGCCTGGCACTTCACAATTTCGGAAGTACAGGGCCTTGGTTGACACAGGAGCTCAGTGCACCATAATACCATCAAATTATCAGGGATCAGAGTCCATAACTATTCTGGGAGTCACTGGTGGATCTCAAGAGTTAAGAAAGGTAGAGGTTGATATTAGTTTAACTGGTAAACAATGGAGGAAGCATACAGTTGTGACCGGACCTGACGCATCTTGTATTTTGAGAATTGATTTTCTGAGAGAAGGGCGTTTCAAAGACCCTAGAGGTTACAAATGGGCTTTTGGAGTAGCTTCTATAGAAATTGATGGAGAAAAACTGAAGCTATCTGTTAGACCTGAGCTTTCTGATGAATCTGCAGTTGTGGGACAACACAAGATACAGGACATTAAATTGCCGGTTGTTTCTCAGACTGTGCATCACAGACAATACAGAACCAACTGTGACTCTTTGTTGCCCATTCAGAATCTGATTCGTCAGTTGGAGAGTCAGAAAGTCGTCAGCAAAACTCATTCACCTTTCAACAGTCCAGTGTGGCCTGTGCGGAAGCAGAATGGAGACTGGTGTCTGACAGTGGATTACCAAATCATTGACATTCTTCTGAATGCAGGTTTTGCCATGAAACGAGACAAGGTGAAAGGACCTACCACAGAGATTCAGTTTCTGGGAGTGCGGTGGCAGGATGGACGCCGACACATTCCAGTGGATGTGGTAAATAGAGTCTCCACCATGGCAAATCCCACAAACACCCAGAAAGGAACTAAGGCAAACTCATCTGGATTACGCAAGGAAAGAGGGTGAGCCAATACTAAGCTGGGCCCTGAGATGCTGGGACGAGGGGGTGGACACAGTGGACCTGGATAAGAGGGAGGCGAAGCTTTTAGGCTCCCTGACTCGTGATGCTGGTCTGGACAAAGAGTTAGCCAAACTTGATGGAATACACACACTCTGGGCCCGGATTCTCAATGCCATCAAGAGCCGGTACCGCTCAAGAGATGACCTGCCCTGGGCCCCAGTTAGATGGACAACTATGGAACAGGGCATTCAGTATCTGAGGCAGATGGCTGTGATGGAAATAATCTATGGGGATGGCCAGCTCCCTTTGGACCCAGATGAGGTGCCCATGAGACGGCCCTTCGTAAAGAAACTCACCCAGGGTGCTCCTCAGAAATATGCTCACACATTAGGAGGGATACTCTTGACTGGACAGGATGGAAGTCCTAAAACTGTCTGTGAGTTTGCCAATGATTTAAGGGAATATGAGGACAGCGTAAATCAGGACCCCTGATCTCAGCCATAGAAATTATGGCTAAAGACATTGTCAAAGAGATCAAGACCTCCATGTCTGAACTGAAAAAGGAAGCGATGCCTCCTTTTCCCCTTCTCCTTCAGAATGGGTCCAGGTTTCAGCAATCAGGAACAGGCGACCTTCCCCTAGGAGATCACCCCAAGCCAATCGGGGAATGTCAAGGGGGTCTCTGTGGAGGTTCCTCTGTGACCATGGAGAGGACATGGACACCTGGCATGGCCAACCCACCTCTGCCCTCTGGAACAGGGTGCGGGAACTGCAAGGTGGGCACCACGGGGATAACTCATCCAGGAGAAAGGCTGCCCCAGTTTCCCGGAGTGGTCCCTCTCGCTCAAGAGACCCTTCCCCTAGTAACACAGGACCGTGTGACAAGTGTGGACATTGCCAGCAGCATTAGAGGTGCCCTACCTCCAGCCAGGTGGAGGCCAGGGACAACAGAGTATACTGGGATGTGTACGTGAAATGGCCTGGCACTTCAGAAGCCCTGAAGTACCGAGCTCTGGTGGACACAGGGGCCCAATGCACCCTGATACCATCGGGGTACAAAGGGGCTGAGCCCATAAGCATTCACGGAGTCACAGGAGGCTCACAAGACCTGACTGTACTGCAAGCAGACATGAGCTTGACCGGGAATGAATGGGGAAAGCACGACATAGTGACTGGTCCAGATGCACCTTGCATTCTTGGCATTGACTTTCTGCGGGAGGGATGCTTCAAGGACCCTAGGGGGCACAAGTGGGCGTTTGGGGTGGCAGCTGTGGAGACTGCAGGCAAAGAACAGCTGTCCACCATGCCCAAGCTGTCGGATGACCCCTCCGTAGTGGGCAGCCATAAGGTGCAGGATTTGAAGTTACCTATTGCCTCTCGCATAGTACATCGCAGGCAATACAGGACCAACAGAGACTCTCTGCACCCTTTTTCTCCATTCCCATTGCAGAAGAATGCAGGCCACAGTTTGCTTTCACCTGGAGGGGAGTACAGTATCAATGGAATCGGTTGCCTCAGGGCTGGGTCCATAGCTGAACCATCTGCCATGAGGTGATCCAGACTGCCTTGGAGAAAGGTGGAGCCCCTGAGCATCTGCAGTTCTTTATTAGAATACCTTTAGAATAAACCAAACCAGGTTGGAAGAGACCTTCAAGATCATCGCGTCCAACCCATCAACCAATCCAACCCACCCAAACAGCTAACCCATGGCACCAAGCACCCCATCAAGTCTCCTTCTGAACACCTTCAATGACGGCGACTCCACCACCTCCCCGGGCAACCCATTCCATAGCGCAATCACTCTTTCTGTATAGAACTTCTTCCTAACATCCAACCTGAACCTCCCCTGGCGCAGCCTGAGACTGTGTCCTCTTGTTCTGGTACTGGGTGCCTGGGAGAAGAGACCATCATCAGCCTGTCTACAACCTCCCTTCAGGTAGTTGTAGAGAGTGATAAGGTCACCCCTGAGTCTCCTCTTCTCCAGGCTGAGCAACCCCAGCTCCCTCAGCCTCTCCTCATAGGGCTTGTGTTCCAAACCCCTCACCAACTTTGTTGCTCTTCTCTGGACACGCTCCAGCAAGTCAACATCCTTCCTAAACTGAGGGGCCCAGAACTGGACACAGTACTCGAGGTGTGGCCTAACCAATGCAGTGTACAGGGGCAGAATGACCTCCCTGCTCCTGCTGGCCACACTGTTCTTGATGCAGGCCAGGATGCCATTGGCCCTCTTGGCTGCCTGGGCACACTGCAGGCTCATGTTCAGCCTACCATCAACCAGCACCCCCAGGTCCCTCTCTGTCTGGCTGCTCTCCAGCCACTCTGATCCCAGCCTGTAGCACTGCATGGGGTTGTTGTGGCCAATGTGCAGAACCCGGCACTTGGATGTGTTAAATCTCATGCCGTTGGACTCTGCCCATCTGTCCAGCCTGTCGAGGTCCCTCTGCAGAGCCTCTCTACCCTCCAGCAGATCAACTCTTGCCCCCAGCTTGGTGTCAGCAAATTTACTGATGATGGACTCAATGCCCTCATCCAGATCATCAATAAAGATGTTAAAGAGCACAGGGCCCAGCACTGATCCTTGGGGCACACCACTAGTGACTGGCCACCAGCTGGATGTGACACCATTCACCACCACTCTCTGGGCTCTGCCTCCAGCCAGTTCCTAACCCATCGCAGTGTGCTCCTGTCCAAGCCATGGGCTGACAGCTTGGCCAGCAGTTTGCTATGGGGGACGGTGTCAAAGGCCTTGCTGAGGTCCAGGTAGACTACATCTAGAGGCCTCCCCACATCCACCAGGCGGGTCACCTGATCATAGAAGGAGATCAGGTTGGTCAGGCAGGACCTGCCCTTCCTAAATCCATGCTGGCTGAGCCGGATCCCTTGGCCATCCTGTAAGTGCTGTGTTATTGCACTCAGGATGACCTGTTCCATGATCTTGCCTGGCACTGAGGTCAGGCTGACAGGCCTATAATTCCCTGGCTCATCCAACCGGCCCTTCTTATGGATGGGCACCACGTTGGCCAGCTTCCAGTCCTCTGGGACCTCGCCAGTGAGCCAGGACTGCTGGAAAATTATGGAGAGTGGCTTGGCCAGCTCATCTGCCAGCTCTCTCAGCACCCTAGGATGAATCCCATCTGGTCCCATGGACTTGTGGGGATCCAAGCTGCTAAGGAGAGTTCCAACCACCTCCTCATGGAACATAGGGAAACTGTGCAGCTCCCTGGCTCCTTCTGCCAGCTCTGCAGGCCAGCTGTCAGGAAGACGTTCTGCCCTTCTAGTAAAAATTGAGGCAAAGAAGGTGTTAAGTATCTCTGCCTTTTCCTCATCCTTTGTTACAATGTTCCCCTCCGTGTCCACCAAGGAGTGGAGGTTGTCCTTTCCCTTCCTCTTACTATTAATGTATTTATAGAAGGACTTTTTGTTGTCCTTCACAGTAGAGGCCAGTTTAAACTCCAAGTGTGCTTTTGCCTCCCTAATTCTCTTCCTACAAGACCTAGCAACATCCTTAAACATTCTGTGGGTTGCCTCCCCTCTCTTCCAAAGGTGGTACACCCTCTTTTTTTCCCTTAGTTCCATTAAAAGTTCATGAACCATCCAGGCTGGCCGTCTGCCCCGGCGGCTCATCTTCCGGCACATTGGCACAGCCTGTCCCTGAGCCTTCAACAATTCAGTTCATTGATGACATCTTTGTATGGTGTGAGACAGCAGAGGAAGTTTACCAGAAGGGTAAGAGGATAATTGACATCCTGCTTTTTATACCCTACCTGGGCAGGGAGGGGGGAGTGGAACAGACTCAGCTTTCCCAGGGGGAAACGCCCTTCAGGGAGCGTAAAGTACCCGCAAGCCCTCCACCCTGCTTTGTTCTTTTGTTTTCTGAAAAAGGCGTTAACCCACCACACCAATCTATCCTGGTTCATGGGCTTGTTCTTTTCCAGATGCAAGACTCCACACTTGTCCTTGTAATTCACTAAATTTCTCCCTGCCCAACTCTCCAGCTTAAGTCTTCATCTACACTTTCATCCAATTGTGATAGTCAATAAATGAGAGAAATTGAGTAGAAACAATTTTATTACACAACTATTAAACAGTCTGAAACAAATTATCAGCATTTAAAGAGAACTCACTAGATTGCACTGTGTACATTCCAGACATGCACTGTTCTCACAGTACTATACATATACACACTATATGCATAGGGCAATATTAGTGTAGGAGAGAAGTGGAAAGTGCTTCTAGCAAAGGAAAAAGACAAGCACAACTGTTGACATAATTTGACTATCTGAGAATTTCACACACTGATGTATATTTTTGTCAGGATTGCACATTCTGTCAAACATGTCTCATGAAGTACTTTAAGGACAGTTTTTATTTTCTTGTGAAATTCATTTCCTTTTATTAAAAGTTCTTTATTCCTTCACTTGGAAGTAGATCATATTTTCCTCTGAATTTTCTCAATTTCACTAGCAAGACTGTCTTGGCTTAAAAAAAAACACACCAATAAATCCCTAAATAAAAATTATAATGAAACAGTATACATTGTGAAGTTTTTAAATGAGATCCCAAATAGCTCTGTAATTTGATTTGCTTTGCATGTGGCTGCAAATATTTTGCACCTGGCTTACCTCCTTTCACAGAAGTTTTATTTGATTTCTAAGGAAAGGAGAATAATGCATGACATGCAACAGCCTGATTTCCTTCTGTCACATTATCCACCAAAGAGCATAGTTTGGGCACACAATAAAAGTCATCATGTGCTGTGACTAGTAAGTATTTGTGACAAAGCAAACTGATGATGCATTTCCTACCATCACTGAAATTTTACTGGCCTTGATGACTATATAGTCATTATTAACATATCATACCCTACACACTGTTGAGTCTCAGAAAGATGCTAAGCAGCTGGAAGCTTGTGCTGACTGCCAGAAGGGAAACAGGCTCCCACACACAGAGCTTAATGTAACAACAATCATTACTTATTGGCAAGAAAGCATGTGTGTTTATGTGTGCGTGTAATGATAGTTGTGACCGTTTGAGGCTGTGCCTTTAAGAAAGGGAATATGGTGGAAGGAAGTTGGTAAACGGAAAGAATAATCTAAACTAATTTCATTGGAAGAGTGGGAGGAAGCACCTTCTGAACTGGGAGTGCAGAAAAGTATACTGGGCATTCCAGCACTTTTCTGCAGTCATGCTTCCGCCTCTTCTTTGGGCAGCAGCTTTCTGTGCTGGGCTTTCTGCCAAGACTTCGGCCTTGAAGCCGACAAGCTACCAGGCCTGTATTAACTCCTTTCCAAATAACACGAAACTGCCTCTAACTTCTTTTTCCTCTTTCTCTCTCTTTTCTAACCTGCTCTGGGGAAAGGGGGGAGAGAGGGGAGAGCGGAGGTGGGGAATCCCTCGGCAAGGGGGGTTACTCTCATTTCTGTGTTACTTTATTGTATATCTTTGTATGTATTGTAGATATTGTAAATTTGTATATATTCCCCTGCATATCCCACATTGCTTTGTAAATATACAGCTCCACTGCTTTGCTAATTCAGCTTGTGAGTTTTTTTTCCCTTTCCCTTCAATTTTTCTTTCCCCTTACTTACAGGGGGGAGGGAAGAGGCTTCTTGGCCTTACCCTTCTACCCCACGACATTTTTTTTATTGGCGTACCCAACGTGCGGCAGATAATTAGTTTAATTTATTACTTGATTTAGTGTTTTCCAGCTGAATTAGCAAACATGAAGGTGTTGTAGTTTGTGGAGCGATTATTCTTTTCAATTTTTGGGGCTCTGGTTTACAGATATTGTTTGGGTTTGATTTTGGATTACCTGGGTAAATATTTGGTGCGGACAATTTATATGTGGGTTCTGTATAGAGTTAGACTATGGTATGGAAAATGTATTAATTTCTTATGGCCAGTGAGATACAGGAATGTTACCTCCACCACTCTCCCAATTGAGATAAAGGGTTTTAAGATTCCGCCTGACGAGAGAGTAACTTTAGGTGATCCCTGGGATCCAAAAGTGATTTATTTCATGTGTATAAATCTGTTGCTGGTGATGGTAATTGCATATGTACTGTTCTCTCTGCGGCGAGAGAGAAAGATATCCAAAGCTTGTTTTGTTATTAAAACTAGATCAAAAAGAAAACACCGTGGCTCTGGATCAGTCCCAGAGTCATCTAGTGATGAAGAAGGTGCAGAATCTCTGTCAGTCAAAAAGAAGGCTAAAAAGTTAATTGGTAAAGCAGCTCTAAATGACTTTGCTGCTGATTCTGGCAAGCTGCCAAGGGCGTCAGCTGGTATCAACATGGCACCTACTCCTTCTCCTCCTCCTTCTTCTCCGTCGGCCATTAACGGAGCAACGTCACTTCCGCCCACTCCCTCGGTGGGACCAGAAGTCACTGCCCCAGCAGCTGATTTATCTCAGGACCGGCCAGCTTCCATTAAGGTGGCTGTAAATTCAAACACAGCTCCAGTTAAGGTGGCTCCTTTAAAGACTAGAGGTGCAAAGGCCAAAGATGGAGAAGAAGAGGAGCTGGAGACTGATCCTGGTGAGGGGCCCTCTACTCTAAAAGATCCTGCTGAGAAGGAAGAGAAGATTTGTTTTAAAGATCTAGCTAACCTAGTGAGATCAAAGCAGGATGGAGATGAAGTTAGGAAAGGAGCTGGCAACGGTGGTTCTCAGCTTAAAGAGATCCTTAGGAGAATGACAGCAGGATTATATGGACAAAGAATTCAGGGAGACGAAGACGAAGATGATATTTCAGAATGTTCGTCACCACGTGAGGAATTGCGAAATGTCCGTAAAGATTTCACCAGGGCAGATAAGGAGCCAGTCCTAGCTTGGCTTAGTAGGTGTTATGATACAGGTGCTCTGGCTCTGACAGTTGAAGACAAGTCAGCAGCTCAGTTAGGAACTCTCTCAAGGGATAATGGAATAGATAGACATATAGGCAGGGCTCTCGGTAAGGTTAATCTGTGGATACGCCTTCTAATAGCGGTTGCCCTGAGATACCCTTCCCGAGATGATCTTCCCTGGAATCCTAAACCCTGGACTACCATAGATGAGGGAATTAAGCGCTTGAGAGAATTTGCTGTTAGAGAGCTACTCTATGGTGAACATGAAACTCTGAATCCTGATGATATTCCTTTGGGTATTGGTCTTGCTAAAAAGATCATCAAACTTGCTCCTTCCAATTATGCAAACATTCTGGAAAGCAGAATTGTGTCAAGAAGTTATGGTGGAGCTTCTCCCACGGTTGGCCAATTTAGTGATCAAATGAGACAATTGGAGGATAGCATGACACGTGGTTCTTTGGTTTCAGCCATTGAAACTCTGTCTGGAAAAATTGAGAATTGCATGAGAGAGTTAAAGGATGAATTTAGAAATTCCATATCCCAATTGGCACAAAGGGATAATTTCAATTCTTCCTCCAGGTGGGTACAAGTTTCATCTGTGAGGAATACATGTCCTCCAAGGAGGTAATTCCAAAACAGGTCGTTCCAAAACAGACCACCAAGGCAATCACGTAGAACTACTTGGATAACTCTGCGTGATTAGTTTGGTGAGAACATGAACCACTGGGATGGCCAACCAACTTCTAATCTTTTCAGGAGACTGAGGGAACTGCAAAGTGGCAGAACCCGAGGTAGCAATACCAGAAGGGTAGCTGTTACTTCCACAGTTCCCCAGAACGACTCTTGTGACTCCAACAGTAGCTCCAGTTATAACATGCAAAGTTATAACCTTGCAAACTATGTGCAATGCACATGTGCGCATGTTCCCCATAACTAGGGGTGCCCTGCCTCCTGCCAGGGGGAGGAGAGGGATTACAGAGATAATAGAATCTATTGGGATGTGTACATCCAGTGGCCTGGCACTTCACAATTTCGGATGTACAGGGCCTTGGTTGACACAGGAGCTCAGTGCACCATAATACCATCAAATTATCAGGGATCAGAGTCTATAACTATTCTGGGAGTCACTGGTGGATCTCAAGAGTTAAGTAAGGTAGAGGTTAATATAAGTCTAACTGGTAAACAATGGAGGAAGCATACAGTTGTGACTGGACCTGATGCACCTTGTATTTTGGGAATTGATTTTCTGAGAGAAGGGCGTTTCAAGGACCCTAGAACTTACAAATGGGCTTTTGGAGTAGCTTCTATAGAAATTGATGGAGAAAAACTGAAGCTGTCTGCTAGACATGAGCTTTCTGATGAATCTGCAGTTGTGGGACAACATAAGAAACAGGACATTAAATTGCCGGTTGCTTCTCAGACTGTGCATCACAGACAATACAGAACCAACCGTGACTCTTTGTTGCCCATTCAGAATCTGATTCGTCAGTTGGAAAGTCAGAAAGTCATCAGCAAAACTCATTCACCTTTCAACAGTCCAGTGTGGCCTGTGCAAAAGCAGAATGGAGACTGGCGTCTGACAGTAGACTACCGAGCCCTAAATGAAGTAACACCACCTATGAGTGCAGCAGTGCCAGACATGATGGAGCTACAGTATGAGCTGGAATCCAAAGAGGCCGAATGGTACGCTACTATAGACATTGCTAATGCATTTTTCTCTATTCCCATAGCAGAGGAATGCAGGCCTCAGTTTGCTTTCACCTGGACAGGAATCCAGTACACTTTCAACAGACTGCCAATGGGCTGGATCCACAGCTCAAGCATCTGTCATGCAGTGATCCACGATGCTCTGGAGAAAGGCGGTGCTCCAGAACACATCCAGTTCATCGATGATATCATCGTCTGGGGTAAAACCGCTGAGGAAGTCTTCGAGAAAGGTAACAAAATCATTGACATTCTCCTGAATACAGGTTTTGCCATCAAGCGAGACAAGGTGAAAGGACCTACCACAGAGATTCAGTTTCTGGGAGTGCAGTGCCAGGTTGGACGCCGTCACATTCCAGTGGATGTGGTAAATAGAGTCTCTACCATGGCAAATCCCACAAACAAGCAAGAGACCCTACGTTTCCTGGGGATAGTGGGATTTTGGAGACTGCACATCCCTGGATACAGTCAGATTGTGAAACCTCTGTATGATGTGACTCGAAAGAGAAACCATTTCCACTGGGGACCTGAACAACAAGCAGCCTTTGACCAGATAAAGCAAGAGGTGATTCAAGCAATGGGTCTGGGACCTGTCCGAGATGGTCCAGACATTAAGAACATTTTGTACACGGCTGCAAGTGAAAATGTGGCGATGTGCCTGCGATGTGCCGGCGATGTGCCTGCGATGTGCCTTTGTGTAGTTTCGGACCGCAGCTGGAAGCGGTCGGCTGAGGCTCCCTGGAGGGATGGAGAAAAGCGGTCGTTTCTCTGACCGGCTTGCCCCAGGGGTGGAAAAAAGCCGCTGATTAACTGTAAAAGCAAACAAAGGCTCGGCTGAGAAGTTGTGAGGTATTGCCAGGTGACCAGGATGTCCCAACGAGTCCACAAGGAATTCACACTGCAGGAGATTGACTCTGTGTCACTGGGAGGTTGCATCATATGAGGAAGAAGAACTGGAATGGACTGGTACTTGAGCATGAATGAGAGACTGTGTGGAAGGATGCCCAGATGAAGACCTGGACTGTTGCTAGACATGTCATCAGAAGAGTTCTAGTTTGATGATATGTTCTGGGTGCAGGGAATATGGTACTGAATAAGGGGTGGCGTGTGGTGGTTTAGGCTGGGTGCTGGCCCGGATGCCACTGCACAGAACACACCTGGGAGGTCCCTACGGGTGGGCCTAGCCCAGAGGGTGGTCACAGGCAGGTATTCAATCCCATAATGCCCTGCTCCCCTATAAAATGCCCATGCGGGGTCTCCACTTCCTCTTTCATCCCCAGCTACAGCCTAGGTAAAATGGCATGAGCCGCCTCCCTTGGGCCTGCCCAGGCCCGAGGCTGGGTTGGGGGGGAGGAAAGAGCCCTGGGGGGGGGGTTTGGGTGTACCCCCAGGTGGGGATGGGATGCTCTTGGGCATGTTCTGGGATCTCTCTCTTTGTCACGGTGCTTGTTGTTCTCTGTAAAACTTTCATTGGTGTTTGTTTTTGAATTGTTTTGCTATTTAAACTTTCCATCCCTTTTGCAATCCCTTTGTCTGAGTCGTTGTTTCTGCCCTGCGGTGGGGAGGGGGTTTGCCCCAACCCATTACACGGCCCCTTCTTGCGGCAAATGGCGCTCGAACATGGGACCCTAATGAAGACAAAGGTTTAGGGTCTAAGAAGTTCTTCGGGACTTGGGAGATTCGGAGTAAGCCAGAAGCAAGAAGAAGGCCGGCCCGGGATAGCAGTACCGGAGGCTGCAAGAAAAAGGGAAGACAGCCTTGAAGCCGAAGACGCTGTAGAGCCGGGAACTGCTTAAACGAGGACTGTGCACACAGGTATTAACGTTTAAATACGGACATGGATAGGCAGGCAGTGTATGATTTATTTAAATGCTTTTTAGAAAAGCGACAGTGTAAGTTAAATTTTAAAAAGGAGTTGGTGCCGCTGTTAAGCTATGCAGGAGAGTTAGGATATTTTAAGGATCCAAATGAGGTGTTTGAAAGATTGCAGTGGAAAAAGTTTGGACAAGATTTGTGGCTGCGTGGGTTAGATGATGAAAAACGAGCAAAGGAGTGTGGAAAATGGTGGAAGATGGTTATGACAGCACTGGATCAGCATCATGCTGAGCAAATGGCAGCTTATCAAGCCAGGGTACGATTAGATTATACGGACCCAAATGGAGCAAGTGTTACACATGCTGGGTTGCCTTTGTCAGAAGAGGTTCAGGATTATTTAAGAAAGGAGAAGGCTGCGTGTGTAAAAGGGCTAGGTGGCAGAGTTGAATTTCAATCTGTAACACAGGACTCTGCTGAGGAGCCTTCCCCGTCTCTTTTAGCTGAGCAAATTGTACAGGAGAAGAAAGTAGGTGAGGCAGAGGAGACAGACAGGGCGGTAGATCCTGGAGGTGGTGTTAAAGATCATGCAAGAAAGCACACAGAGTATTGGCGAAAGGTTGCAGAACACTTAAACGCCGAAGGAGATCAGGAAGGGTTTAGCCGGCTGGCTGTTTCACATCAAGTTTTTCCAGTAATGTATACACAGGTCCCTGGGGAGCAAAATGTTGTTCAGGCTGATGTAACTCAATTGCCATGGAAATTGTTATCTCAATTAAGACAGACTGCGAGTCAGTTTGGGATTCAATCTGAACCAGCTAGACAGATGATTGATTTTATTTACATGAACTATAATATGTTGCCTAGAGATTCTTATAATGTTATGAAGCTGATCCTAACAGCATCTCAATTTATGACATTTTTGAATGAGTGGGAACACCTAGCTAGACAAGCAGCTGGAGTACAAAGACAGCAAAACGATCCATTATTTGATGTAACAGTAGATCAATTGTGTGGAACAGGACAGTATGAGAGACCAGAGTTACAGGCACTTTTACAGCCGCCTGTTTTGCAAGCATCAGCCCAGATAGTGAGGAGGGCTTTTGAAAAGCAGAAGGATGGAAATGCAAATCCTCACTATATGGGAATTAAGCAAGGTAGACAGGAACCTCTTGGTGAATTTGTAGATAAGTTGCTTGCCGCACTTAGAGCAGCAAGCATAGGAGAAGGTATCCGAGAGGCAATTTTAAGGCAGTGTTTAATGCAGAATGGGAACCAGCAGACGCAGCAGCTTATTACATCAGCAGATCCCAGATGGACGGTAGCTGAATTGTTGCAGAGGGCTCAGGACTTGCCAAGCAATCCGATGGCCATGTTGACGGAGGTGATTGGTAAGGGATTACAAAAACAGGCTGAGGTGTTGTCAATGACAAAACAGCTTGAGCATAGTCAACAGGTTATGGCAGCCTTAGTACCTTTGCGCACAAACTCAAAAGGGCAAGGCCGACCCTATAAGCAGTCATCAGACGAAATACAGTGTCATCGTTGCGGCGAAATGGGACATGTATGGAGAAGATGTAAAATTCGCTCTGTGTGGTGCCAGAAATGCCAGTCCGACAATCACAACACGGTGGTCTGTCAGAGATCGGGAAACTCCCAGCGGAGCGCGAGAGGCCGCCGCGCTATGACACAAATGGTGACCAGCTCCGGAGGAGGCAACAACAGCAACCACAGCTTCGACCAGCCACAGGAGGGAGCCTCGGCTTGGACCTGGCAACCGCAGTAGATGTGACATTAACCAGCAAAGAGCCGCAAAGAGTGGCAACAGGGGTTTTTGGACCTATCATGATTAATGGACAGCCGTGTGGGTGCTTATTGATTGGAAGATCATCAGCCTCTATGGCTGGAATTATTGTATTAACAGGACTGATTGATGCAGACTTTACTGGAGAGATTCAGATTATGATACAGACAATATTTCCGCCTCTTGTTGTCCCATCACAAAGTAAAATAGCACAATTGATTCCATTGCCCCACCTGGCAGCAGGATTGCAGCCCTATAATCGCCAGAGTAGAGGAGATGGGGGTTTTGGATCCTCCACGGCTCCTTTGACTCTTTTCACCGCAGCTATGGACGAAAGGCCACAGATAAAAGCAAAAGTTGCTTATGGTGATGAAACAATACACCTTATGGCACTGATGGACACGGGAGCTGATGTGTCGGTGATATCACATTCTCGTTGGCCATCTATGTGGCCTACAACTACTGCAACGGCCTCGTTGGCAGGTGTTGGAGGTGTAAAAGTAGCAGCAACTTCACCCCCATTGCGGGTGACTTGTGATGGGAAAACAATGACTGTGGTTTGTTCTGTTTTGCCCTTGCCCTCACCTGTACAAATGCTGCTGGGCAGAGATATTTTGGGTCAACTAGGCGCTATCTTAACGACAAAAAACGTACAGTAGCGGTCACTGCATAGACTTTCCCGATTGCATTACAATGGCATAATGATAATGCCATATGGATCGAGCAATAGCCGCTTAAGGAGGAAAGTCTTCGTGCTGCCCACCAGTTGGTTAAAGAACAATTACAGCAAGGGCATTTAAAGTGTTCCACTAGCCCATGGAACACTCCTATTTTTGTGATCAAGAAAACATCTGGGAAATACCGGCTTTTACATGACTTATGAGCCATCAATGAACAAATGTGGGCCATGGGCGCTTTACAACCCGGTTTACCATGTGCATCCATGTTACCAGCCACTTGGAGTTTATTGGTGATTGATTTAAAGGACTGTTTTTTCACCATTAAGTTACACCCACAGGATACTTGTCGATTTGCTTTCACCTTACCATCGATCAATCGACAGGCACCAGCAGCACGATATGAATGGCTGGTGTTACCACAAGGAATGAAAAATTCGCCGACCCTGTGTCAATTATATGTTGCAGCAGCATTACAACCATTGCGCGCAGCATGGCCTGACACAATCATATATCACTATATGGACGATATTTTGTTATGTCAGCAACAGCAGTTTAGTAACCAACAAATGCAACAACTGCAACAAAGTCTAGAAGCTGTGGGCCTATTTATAGCCACAGAAAAGATTCAAAGGACGATGCCTATTAAATATTTAGGGTGGACAATTACGGAACAACAGATTAGCCCACAAAAGTTGCAATTGCACACAGAACTTAAAACATTGAATGATGTGCAAAAATTTATGGGAGATATCCAATGGTTGAGACCTGTGACAGGAATTACTAATGACATGTTGGAGCCCTTAAAACCCTTATTGAAAGGTATTGACTGATCAACATGATGCAATCCGACAAATTGTTCAACATATTACTAAAGGTTGTGTATCACGCCGTGATCCTGATGTACCCATAGATGTTACTATACTTCTGGGACGACAACACTTAGTGGGTGCTCTCACTCAAGATTTAAAGAAAACGGGGGAGAGTACTAGGGTTTTGGAATGGATATTTCCGCCTCTGCAACCAAAAAGAACAATACAACAAAAAATTTTAATTTTAGCGGATCTGATAAAGACATGTCATCTCAGATTGTGTAGCATCTCTGGTTGTGAACCAAGTACCATTTATGCCCCTCTGAAAAAGGAGGACTTAGAATGGTTTTTGGGAAACTGTGATGACCTGGCAGCGGCTTGTCTTGCCAATGGAGCAGACATTGTAGCAGCACCACTGAAAAACAAGGTGTTGAATTGGATGTGTAACTATGAGTGGATACAGAAACCAAAATTTAGGGAACAGCCAATTAAAAATGCATTAACAGTATTTACAGATGCCGGCAAGAAATCGATGACAGCGGTAGCAACATGGAAAGAAGAAGGCACATGGAGACAGCAAGTGCTACCTGCGGAGAAGGGTGACTCTCTACAGACTCTAGAGCTTAAGGCTGTGGTTTGGGTGTTGCGAAACTGGATGAAGAAGCCTGTTAATGTGGTTTCGGACTCGATGTATGTTGTGGGGCTTGTTGCGAGAATTGAGGACTCGGCCATCAAAAGAGTTGCCAATGAAAGACTGTGGGAACTGTTATGGGAATTAAGAAGGGTCGTTAAGTTGAGGACTGAAGAGTATAGCATCATACATATTCAAAGCCATAAGTTTGCCCACGGTTTGGGAGAAGGGAATGCAAGAGCAGATAGATTGGTATCTGTGACAGCGCCAGTACCAAGATTTATTAGAGCCCGAGAGTCACATGGAATGTTTCATCAGAATGTGAAAGGTTTGGTGAGAGGTTTTCAAATACCTTATGCTGAGGCTAAAGCTATTGTGCAAGCATGTCCAATTTGTAGTCACATTAATAGAGGACTGGGTCTTGGTGTAGGAGTAAATCCCAGAGGTCTGACAAGCAATGAAATATGGCAAATGGATGTTACTCATGTACCTGAGTTTGGCAGGCAGAGGTATGTACATGTAACCATAGATACCTTTAGCCATATGATGTGGGCTTCAGCGCTGACAGGAGAAAAAGCAAAGGATGTTAGAAAACATCTGATAGCATGTTTTGCAGTAATGGGAGTTCCACAAACCATTAAGACAGATAATGGGCCAGCATATGTTAGTAAGAGTTTACGGGAATTTATGCAGTTGTGGGACATCAAGCACATTACAGGGATTCCCCATTCTCCAACGGGACAGGCAGTGATAGAAAGAGCAAATCAAACATTAAAACAGTATTTACAAAAGCACAAGGAAGGAGAACCCTCTTCTCAAGTGAATAGGGTATTGTTTGTGTTGAATCATTTGTGTATCTTTGGGTCTGAGGAGATACCACCAGTAGTAAAACATCAGCAGCAAGGAAGTTCAAGGTCTATACAGATGAAAGTACTTTATAGGGACCAACAAACAGGGCAATGGTTAGGACCCGTAGATGTGTTGTTTATTGGTAGAGGTTATTTTTGTGTGTCCACAGCAGAAGGACCTCGTTGGATCCCGAGTCGGTGGATAAGACCAGCCCCCGTAACGGCAGACAATACGATAACACCCAGTGACGGTAGACAATACAACGACCTGAAAGATGAAGAGGGCAATCATTGTGCTGATAATGGAACTGATAGGATGTGCTGCGATTTATGATATAAATCCTAGAACTAACATGTGGGTGACCTGGGCCAATATGACAGGACAATCAGAGTTTTGTCTATCACTACAGTCAGCTGGGGATCCTTTTAGGACATGCTTAATAGGAATGCCAGGATATGTTAAGAACCAATTTGCAGCATATTCTACAGGGGTTTGTCTAAAGGCTGATAAGGAATCTGAATGTACAGCGAAATTAGTACAAGGCTTAAATACCACATTGTCTTGGCCCCCTCAAGAGTTGGAGTTATTAGGAGCAATGAAAGTTAAAAATGAGTCTCAGACGTGTGTGTATTTTGGGGGGTTTTATGAGCAACGCAAAAAATTGGAGAACCAAGCTAATCTGTATTTAACCGTGTTTGGTAATGTACAATTAAGGGATCAGTTTAATCAGATGTTGCAGCAAGCTAGAAGCAAGGCTTTTGCACAATATGTTAAATCATTATCAAGTAAAGGCTGAATGGACTTGACACCCAAAGAGTTAGCAGATTATAATGCTACTGGGGATTTTTGTGGGTTTAGTCAAAGTAAACCACTAGGAGCATATGGGATTAATGGCAAACAGTCCTTATGGAACAACAATACGGCAAAGGCACTACCACCAGGAATATTTTTGATATGTGGAGCACGAGCTTGGCAGGGAGTTCCTGCTAACATATTTGGGGGACCATGTTACTTAGGTCGTTTGACCTTAATGGCTCCGAGCTATCGACAATGGTTGAATGTTAGCCAAGAAAAACGGACAAAAAGAAGCTTAAAAACCTTAGGTAAAAATTGTAAGGATGAAGTGGAATTATGGTCCAAGCCAGCAAACGCGTTTGCATCGATATTAGCGCCAGGAGTTGCTGCTGCGCAAGCATTAAGACAGATAGAAAAATTAGCTTGTTGGTCTGTCAAGCAAGCCAACGTAATGAATGTTGTATTGCAGGAATTACTGATGGACCAAGATAGTATGAGGCATGCGTTATTGCAAAATAGAGCAGCTATAGATTTTTTGCTTTTAGCCCAAGGGCATGGTTGTGAAGATGTAGAAGGTATGTGTTGCTTTAATTTGTCAGATCATAGTTTGTCAATCCATAAGGAAATAGATTGGTTAAAAGAACATACCAAAAAGATCAAGCAAGATGATAATGTAATTGATATGTGGTTAAAGGCATTATTGGGTTCTTGGGCGGGTATACTTCTGCCGATTATTAAGGAAACTGTTAGAATATTGATTATTGTAGTAATTGTTATTATTATTGTTGTTAAGATTGTTTATAATTGTATTATGAATAGGATTAATAAGTTATCAGGAAGCTTTGTAGTTGTTAAAGAAAACCCATTTCATAGAGCGGTCAGCTGCCTCCCTGGTGCCCAAGTAAAAGATGTTGTAGATAGAATTCCCAACCTCGTGAGTCCTTCGGACTACTACCCACTGCTGGTCTTTCAGGTGGGCAGTGACGATGTAACAATGAGAGGCTCACAATCCATTAAAAAAGACTTCAGAACCTTAGGGCAAATGCTAAAGGGATCAGGGGCTCAAGTCGTGTTCTCTACTATCCCTCTAACGTCAGCAATGGATGAGGACACACTGAGGAAGGGCCGACAGATCAATTCATGGCTCAGGGGCTGGTGCCATCGACAGGGCTTTGGGTTCCACAATCATGGATTGGTTTTCAAGGCACCTGAGCTGAAAACAACTCATGGGACACACTTGTCCCAGAGGGGGATAAGAATCCTGGGGCAGGAATTGGCAGGGCTCATTGATAGGGCTTTAAACTAGATTTGAAGGGGGAAGGGGTTAATAGTCTCCTGCTGGCTGGTGACAAACAGAGGGGCAGCTCACCAGCAGTAGAGAGAAGGAGAGCTGGTAAGGGCTCTCAACTTGCTACCCTGAGGCAAGCCACGAATGATCCATCAGGACATTCTGTGGAAACCGAGGGGATTTGGCACAAGAGGAGGACAGGGCCAGCCCAGCTGAAGTGCTTCTATGCGAATGCGCGCAGCTTGGGCAACAAACAGGATGAGTTAAGGGCCATTGTGCTGCTGGGATGCCACGACATAGTGGCTGTTACTGAAACTTGGTGGGATGAATCCCATGACTGGGATGTAGGCATAGATGGGTATAAACTCTTTAGGAAGGATAGGCAGGGAAGGAGAGGAGGAGGTGTTGCCCTCTATGTCAATAGCCAGTTGGAATCAGTGGAGCTCCAACTGGGGAGGGATGATAAGCTAGTTGAGAGTGTATGGGTCAAAATTAAAGGCAGGACAGGGGAAGAAGATATTACTGTGGGGGTCTCCTACAGGCCACCTGACCAGCAGATCCAAGCAGATGACGCCCTCCATAGGCAAATAGAAGCAGCTTCCAGGTCACAAGCCCTGGTCCTCATGGGTGATTTCAACCACCCGGATATCTGCTGGAGGGACAACACAGCAAGGCACCAGCAATCCAGGATGTTCCTGGACTGCATAGATGACAACTTCCTCCTCCAAATGGTGGAGGAACCAACAAGAAATGGTGCTATGCTGGACCTTGTTCTCACCAACAGGGAAGGGCTGGTAAGCAATGTGAGGCTCATAGACGGCCTTGGCTGCAGTGACCATGAAGCAGTTGAATTTAACATCCTCAGGGTAATCAGGAGGAAGTATACCAAGCTCACGACCCTAGACTTTAGGCATGCAGATTTTGATCGCTTCAGGGATCTGCTAGCCAAAGTGTCGTGGGACAAAGCCCTGGAGGGAAGAGGGACCCAGGACAGCTGGTCAGTATTCAAGGACCACCTCCTCTGTGTCCAGGAGCTCTGTGTACCAACAAAGAGAAAAGCAGGTAAGAATGCTAGGAGGCCTGCCTGGATGGGCAAGGAGCTACTGGACACACTATTACTTAAAAGGAAACTCTACAGGAAGTGGAGGGAAGGACAGGTAGAACAGGGGGAATACAAGGAAGCTGCCCGAGCAGCAAGAGTCCTGGTTAGGAAAGCCAAAGCAGAGTTTGAGTTGAATCTAGCCAGGGAGATTAAAGGGAATACTAAGAACTTTTACAGGTATATTAATGGGAAGAAGAAGACTAGGGAAGGTGTGGGCCCCCTCAGAAAGGAAAATGGTGACATGGTCACATGTGATGAGGAAAAGGCTGAGGTACTTAATAACTTCTTTACCTCAGTCTTCACTGCAAGGGCCTCTAGCCACACTCCTGATGTTATGGAAGTCAAAGCCAGGGACGGGGAGGAAGAACTGCCCATTGTAAGTGCAGATCAGGTTCGTGATCATCTGAAGAACCTGAAAGTGTTCAAGTCCATGGGACCCGACGGGATACACCCACGGGTACTGAGAGAACTGGCAGATGAAGTTGCTAAACCCCTCTCTATTATATTTCAAAAGTCCTGGCAGTCTGGTGAAGTCCCCACAGACTGGAAAAGGGGAAACATTGCCCCCATCTTCAAAAAGGGCAAGAAGGAGGAACCAGGGAACTACAGGCCAGTCAGTCTCACCTCTGTGCCTGGAAAGATCATGGAACAGATCCTCCTGGAGTCACTACTCGCTCAAAAGAATAGTGAAGAGGTGATTGGGAACAGTCAGCATGGCTTTGCCAAGGGCAAATCCTGCCTGACCAACCTGGTGGCCTTCTATGAGCAGGTGACAAAATTAATAGACGAGGGGCGAGCAACTGATGTCGTTTACCTGGACCTGAACAAAGCCTTCGACACTGTCCCACACCACATCCTGGTCTCCAAACTGGTGACACATGGGTTTGATTGGTGGACCACTAGATGGATAAGGAACTGGCTTGATGGCCGCACCCAAAGAGTGGCTGTCAATGGCTCCATGTCCCAGTGGAGGCCAGTGACAAGCGGAGTCCCTCAGGGATCAGTCCTGGGACCTGTCTTATTCAACATCTTTGTGGGGGACATGGACAGTGGCATTGAGTGCACCCTCAGCAAGTTTGCTGATGACACCAAGCTGTGTGGTGCAGCAGACACGCTGGAGGGAAGGGAGGCCATCCAGAGGGACCTTGACAGGCTGGAGAGGTGGGCACAGGCCAACCTCATGAAGTTCAATAAGAGCAAGTGCAGGGTCCTGCATCTGGGTCGAGGCAATCCCAGGCACAAATACAGGCTGGGCAGTGACTGGCTGGAGGATAGCCCTGAGGAGAGAGACTTGGGGGTGCTGGTGGACAAAAAGCTCAACATGAGCTCTCAGTGTGCACTTGCAGCCTGCAAAGCCAATCAGATCCTGGGCTGCATCAGGAGAAGTGTGGCTAGCAGGTCGAGGGAGGTGATCCTCCCCCTCTACTCAGCCCTGGTGAGACCCCACCTGGAGTACTGTGTCCAGTTCTGGAGCCCCTATTACAAGAGGGATGTGGAGGTGCTGGAACGTGTCCAGAGAAGGGCCACGAGGATGATCAGAGGGCTGGAGCACCTCTCCTATGAGGACAGACTGAGGGAGTTGGGGCTGTTCAGTCTGCAGAAGAGAAGGCTCCGAGGAGACCTAATTGTCGCCTTCCAGTATCTGAAGGGGGCCTACAGGAAGGCTGGGGAAGGACTTCTCAGGATCTCAGGTAGTGATAGGACTAGGGGGAATGGAATGAAGCTGGAGGTGGGGAGATTCAGGCTAGATGTGAGGAGGAGGTTCTTCACCATGAGAGTGGTGAAACCCTGGAATGGGTTGTCCAGGGAGGTGGTCGAGGCCCCGTCCCTGGGGGTGTTTAAGAGCAGGCTGGATGAGGCTCTGTCCAGCCTGATCTAGTGTGGGGTGTCCCTGCCCATGGCAGGGGGGTTGGAACTAGATGATCCTTGTGGTCCCTTCCAACCCTGAATGAAACTATGAAACTATGAAAACGGGGGAATTATTGTGGAGGAATGGATCGCTCAGAAGGGTCTCGATACAGCAACAGACTTCTCAGAACATGACCTGCAGAAGCATCGAACCCGTGCTCGGACTACCAGAGACTTGATTGAACTAGTGTAACCCTGAAAGCTGAGAATAACCCTTGAGTTGTTTATGACCCTGAGAGCTCTGGAGAGCCCCGAAGAACTGATAAGCAGAAACTTGTGATCAGCTGTGCCAGGATGTGTAAACCGCAAGAGGAGTCGTCGACGTTAGTTATGTGCCAGTAAGATAATGGCTAGTAGGCATAATTAGCTGAAACTGTATATAAGCTTGTCTGATGCTCTAATAAGCAAAAGGGAGAGAGAGAGAATATCCTATAGCAAAAAAAAAAAAAAAAAAAAAAAAAGGTTTTTAAATGGTACCAATAAGAGATCAGTATTACTAGGATGAGCAAAAACACATTATGGGTAATTTTTATATTGGGCAAGGCAATGAAGCTCTTTTGCTCTTGCTGATTGCCTGCAAGTTTTCTGTCTGTGAAGCTAGAACCTGGCCAGATCTACCTTTACAGATTAAAGAAATCTTGCTACCCTTAAACAAATTATGATTTTTGACCATCCTAGAATTGATTGAACTTTTTCAGACGTGTCTGATAGGGATACCCAGACTTAATGTAAATATGTTTGTTAATTATAGTAGTAAGTTTTAAGGTTCTTAGGCATTATTGTACTCATTTTTGATTATTGTTAAACTTGTTTAGAATTGTATTATGCAAAGTGTTCAAAGAATAACCTCCAAGGCCTTACTTGCACAAAAGAAAAACGGGGGAATTGTTGAGGATTGTTTTGAGCAAGAGGGGCCTTGGGTCCCAGGAACGCCTGTGCAATTCAGGCCTTGAAGAATTCTCTGTTGATAATATAGTGGCAGAGTAAGAGATGTGAGAAAGTGCTGATTGCTTGGTATGCTAAAGTCCAGCTGCCCCTGAGATGGGAGGCAAGCAAGATAAGGAGGAGGCAAGATCTGGGGAAGAGAGCAATTAGACCGGATAGAAGAATTCCACAGAGTTGTGAAAACAATGATGTAACCTTTTAGAGAGCAACCAATAGTATGTTGCCAAGTGGGCATAATTAGAGCAGACTGTATATAAGATGTGTCTGATGCTAAATAAAGTTGGATTCCGCTGATCAAATTGGTCGAATAGCGGCCCCTTCTTGCGGCACTTTCTCTCCTTCTTCATGCTGTGCATCATTTCAGCTGACAGATTTATACAGGAAACCTGGCTCAGCAAGGCCTGCCGTAGTTGGTGGCAAACAGGAATACGAGGGAATTAACTTCTGGTCTGCTGACAATGGCTAAATCTGCCAAAGCAGAGCTGGGTAATTTGGTTTCATTCTTTTGTTGATTTTGTGCCAGCCCACAAGAGAGGATTAAGCAGCTAAATTCTGCATGGAGAACTCTACCCCTTTCGCTCAAATCCTATTGTCTTGATAGAATGACAGTAGCTGGTTGTGCCAATCTTTAACATCTTGCTGGCATTTCCCCAGAACATATCAGCTTTTAGTCCCTGAAAAGAGGGATTTGTTAAAGAACTAACATTAACAGAAATAAAGAGACAGAAGAGGATGAGAAGCCACAGAGTAAAAGTTTTGCCTTGTACTAATTAAAGGAACAAAGTTCTCTAATCCTGATGGAGACTCCACAATGAAACATGGGTAAGTCTTTAGCTCTTCTGTCCGTGCAGCACATTAAGAGTGCTTGTTCCCTGTTATCCACAACATTTGTTTAGTTCAGGAGCTATTCCATATTGACTTCTGAGAAGCTCTGCATTCATTTCACTCATTAACTTTGTGTAGAGAACACCTAAAATAAGGCCTTCATTTCACTATTGTTACAGTATATTTATGTCATAAACTGAGGATTAAATTTCTGGATTTTACTCAAGACACCAAACTTTCTCTGAAAGTCTAAACTTAAATGCTAAGAAGAACGGGCAAGAAGGACAATGAGGTTCCCACCCCCTCCCCCCATCTCAAAGTCAGCATTCCCTAACAAGACTCAAGTCTAACATATTTCTAGACTTCAACCATCAATACTGTTAAGACCATCTCACCTGACTTCCTGCAAGGCACAGGCCCGAGGACTTCATCTCATGTTTCCTGCCAAAAGCCTTTCAGGGAGCAGAGAAAACCATCCAGGATGTGGTCTTCGAGGGACTCAAGAGCCTTGCAATCAGGACTGGATATCCTTCTGAAGCACAGGAAAAAACTGAATTAACGCATATTGCGGTCCAACAATTTATATATTTGAACACAAAGTTTTGAAGATGTTTAGATACTCTAATGCAATACTCCAGTGTTTCTGCAGCTTACTTTTTAAAGTACCACATAGCTTCTGAAGGAAAACGCCAATGTGAGAAGGAAACTAATGAAACTTTGCACTACATGACGCCCATGTTAAAACAAACCAACCCCAACAAAAGTCACTTCACTGTTTCTTCCCAAATAATTCTGTGAGTCTTCTACAAAACTGCAGGATTTCTACAAAATGTAGTATCATATTTCCTTGGTTGCACTTAAAGTAGTAACATAATGGAGTAACTCCCAGACTAGCTCTTATTATATTTAAAGTGAGACTACAACAAGCTGGATCACTATCTTTAGGAAATAAAAATGCCAAACTTCAAAAAAGAATAGAATAAACCAGGTTGGAAGACACCTTCAAGATCATCATGTCCAACCTATCATCCAACACCACCTAATCAACTAAACCATGCAACCAAGCACCCTGTCACATCTCCTCCTGAACACCTCCAGTGATGGCATGTTCTTTAATTAAAGAAAATAAAAATAATTAATAGGTCTTTAATGTTGGTGTTTTGCTCTATTTAATTACCTTTTCTTATTTAGCAGTGTTAGTTGCTTATCAATTCTAACACAAAAATTTGTATTAAGTCAAAGGAAGTAGGTCTAAATGTGGATTTCACTGGTTTGAAATTAACTTTCTCCGTTTTATAAATGTAGGTCTTATTCTATTGTGTTCTATATATGCACACATATTTATACCGTTCAGATTCCTAATATTAGTGTTTAAGAACTGCTTACTCAGGATTTTGAGTTATTACTATATTTTTCTGAGAGGAGAAAGAAAGTAGTTGCAGAAAGTTGGAACAGGGTGGTGAGGGAAACTAATGTAACACTGACAAAATTCTGGTCCAAATTCTTGTTTTCAGTTTGATTGTTGTTTCTCAGCAGTGTTAGTATACATGTCCTTTCTTTTGGAATTATATTCTTTTTCAATATTAACCAATACCAGAACCTCAGAGATGAATGCTCCACAAGAGTAAAAGATCCTGACAAACCAGACTATTAATTATAAATTAACCTTGTTTGGAACATCTGAACATTTTTACCAATCTTTTACCTTAAACCCCCACTAGTATCTCAGAAGGATATACAACATCCTTCAATCGTGATAACACTGTGGTACATTTTCAAGGTGTTAATCTGGGTCTGACCTCTTACTTTTATTGAAAACTGTAAGTCACAGGCAGAATAAAGTTCTGCTGAGCCAGCACAGAGATGTGAAGAATGTCTATCTGACCAGATTTCAAAAATAATGTAACTTAAGTACAGAGCTTAAAAGCACTTTTTAAAAAACCTTTCATATATATATAGACTTGAAAATAACTCTATTTTTAATTTCACCAGTCAACTTTTGAGAGTATTATATTTTTTACCTTGAAAATAACATCATTGCTCTCAGCAGATCCTCATCTAGGAAAGGTTTCTTATATTCACATACTGTTATCACATTACTTGTGTGAATTAGAGTTGTGTAAAATAATGTATTTTAATATTTTAAAGTTATTGAACATAATCTTATGATTTTGTGCTGATTCATAGAATTGACTGAATATTTATTAGCTATAATTTATTTGAATATCATTTATACAAAAACATTTGTTTTAAGCCTAAAAGTTATGTCTTAGACTGTTTTCTATCTATGTTTCTTCTTCCTGATAAGAAAACTGCACTCTTGCAGATCTGCAATTATTGCAATTGTACCAATTCCATTCAATATTATATTAAAGCTTTTGGAAATTGCCTGTCAATTTTTGGAAACCTCATCCTGCAGCTGAACATATATAAGTAAAGGTAATTGTGAAATACATATCACAGCTTATAGAAAGGAGGTTATCCTGACACATTATAGATGCAAATCCAATGGGAAAGGAAGGACTATGTGGCAACTATAAATTGGTAAGACTTGAGGACCTCATCTAGAAGTCTTATTTAACTTTTTTTTATTAGTTCTTAATCTAGTAGGTCTGATTTCATGGCAGCTGACCTGGATTTAGTAGAGTAGAAGAATCAAGGAAACTGCAGTCAGGCAATGCATTGACTTCACAAGGATGTTACGAGCATGAGCAGAATTTGTGAATTAGCCTTGAATGGAGTAGTAGATGGCTTAGGATCCTTTATCTTGTAGGCCTTTGCAAAGAGCAGAAGATGTGAGAGGTCTTGGGTATAGCAAAAACCACAGGATGAAGATAATGAGATTTAATTACCAGCCTCTCTATTATCTGGTTGAATGTACAGTCTAAGATTTAGGAACAGCTTGTGATTTTCTGTGTTGTTCTTTATGTCAATAGGTTTATATTTTTGAGCCTTACTATATTAAAGCAACCAAAAAAATCCAGCAAAACAAAACAAGTCAAAACAACAATCCCCCAGCATTTTATCTGTTATTTGATTCTGAAAATACAAGGCCAAAAATCCTAGGCAATTTGTTACTCTTAGATCATGCTGTATTACAGAAATTAGCCTGTGGAAAACTTATCTTTCATTTAAAAAAAAAAAAAAAAAAAAAAGGAGGCCTGGCAACCCTACTACCCTACTGTACTATATCACCTTATCAGGATATTGGTGGAAATTCAACTGCTTTGAAGAATTAAATGGGCCATTAAGCTATCCGTTATGGAGACATGAATGGATTGACATTTGGATTACCAACTTTGCTGTCTCCGGCAAATGGCAAATGTTTCCAATTTTTCCCCCCCCTTTTTTTTCTTTTTTTCTGGTGACCCAGCCATAGGCTGATAAGAAAAGATAACATGAATTTAAGAGCCATGGCAAATTAGTTTATCATCATTACTAACACTATCCTTAAACAGTCCAGGAAGCCTTCCAGCAAGGATTAACAGTATAATAATGTTGCACCTAACATTTCTTGTGCTCATTTATCTAGATTGTTTGAGGGCAATGTTGAGTGTATTTTTTTAAAGGTATCTGCACAATTACCTTGAAGGAAGAAAGTTTAAGCCTATTAAATTACTAAACATCCAAGTTCCATGGTGAATTTAAAAGGCTTGTTTCTGTTTGGAGGGATACGTGCATGGGTTACCAGCTGTTTAGATTATAAACTCACTATAACATTCTGTGATTGCTCATTCATGCAAATTCTGGTTTGAGTAATCATTCCTAACTTCAAAACTTATTGCAAATTCTCTGTATCTGAAAACAGAACCAAGAAGCCTGTGAGAATATTAGCCAGAGAGCTTCCAGTCACAGCTGAACTCGTAACATTGTAAGGAAGAGTACAATCATTCTGTTTCTCCATAGAACAGTAATAATATACAACAAAAATGTATCAATCAGACTAGGATCTTTTTCTGTGCAGTTCTTTCATGTTTTTATTAGTCAATATCTTCTATGATGCTCACGCAGCATCTTAGATGCATTTCTCTGAACACATACATAAACTCAGCATCTGCATTTTATGAAGGTTAATATGAAATAGTGCCATCAAATAGTAACTTCAAGGAAATGCCACAGATATGAGGCTCTTGTTTAAGCTTTGTGCATCTTCCCTTTTTCTTTTTTTTTTTTTTTAAACTGCAGAAAGCTGGTATCACTGTACTATTTATGATCAGAGAGGGAGCATTTTTATAAATATATTAATGCTAAAAGAGGGGCAAGAAGAACCTCCACTCTTTATTGGACTTGGATGGGAATATTGTAACTATTGTAACTTAAATACTACCTTTGCCTCCATTTTCAACAGTAAGACAGGAGGGCCTCAGGATAACTGGCCTCCTGAACTGGTAGATGGGGTCAGGGAGCAGTATAACCTCCCTGAAATCCATGAGGAATTACTTAGGGACTTCCTGAGACACTTGGATACTCACAAGTCCACGGGACCAGATGGGATCCATCCTAGAGTGCTGAGAGAGCTAGCAGATGAGCTCACCAAGCCACTGTCCATTATGTACCACCAGTCCTGGCTCAAAGAGGTCCCAGATGACTGGAAACTGGCCAGTGTGATGCCCATCCACATGAAGGGCCAGACAGAGGAAGCTGCAAACTACAAGCCTGTCAGCCTGACTTCAGTGCCAGTAAAGATTATGGAGCAGACTGAGACTATTGAATGTGTCCAGAGAAGGGCAACAAGGCTGGTGAGAGGTCTCAAGCACAAACCCTATGAGGAAAGGCTGAGGGAGCTGGGGTTGTTTAGCCTGGAGAAGAGGAGGCTCAGGGGAGACCTTATTGCTCTCTACAACTACCTGAAAGGAGGTTGTAGACAGGTGGGGGGTGGTCTCTTCCCCCAGGCAACCAGAACAAGAGAACACAGACTCAAGCTGTGCCAGGGGAAATTTAAGCTTGAGGTGAGGAGAAAGTTCTTCATAGAAAGAGTGATTTGCCATTGGAATGGGCTGCCCAGGGAGATAGTAGAGGAATCATCCCTGCCTCCAGTGTTCAAAAGGGGATTGGACATGGCACTTGAAGCCACGGTTTAGTTATTCATGAGGTATTAGGTTGGACTTGATGATCTCTGAGGTCTTTTCCAACCTTATTGAGTCTATGATTCCATAACCATCAACTCTCATCCTACCTAACCAGGTAGCCACCAGGCCCCCTGGCCTTTGTTGTCACCACCACCATCACCCAGTGTGCACCATAGGAACTCACCAGGGATGAGAGGAGGATCCCTCAACCCAGATGGGCTCAGCTTGGGGCTTCAGTATTTCCTGCAGGGAATTATAAAGAGGAGTGGGTGGGGAGGGCCAAGTGGCCACACCCAGGGTGGGAGGAGACTCCAACAGAAACCAGGTGCTTGGGGATTTGAGGGGAAAAGGAGGGGAAATGGGGCAGGTGAGGGGCTTTTAGGGTGTCAGGTAATGATAGGAATAGGGGGAATGGAAAAAAAATAGAAATGGGTAGATTCAGACTGGAGGTTAGGAAGAAATTCTTCACTATGAGGGTGGTGAGACACTGGAACAGGTTGCCCAGGGAGGTGGTGGTGGTGGTGGTGGTTCCTGGAGGTTTTTAAGGCTAGGCTGGATGTGGCTCTGGGCAACCTGATCTAGTGCAAGGTGTCTCTGCCCATGGCAGGGTGGTTGGAACTGAATGATCCTTGAGATTCCCTCCAACCCTAACAATTCTATGATTCTAAAACAATTTTGCAGTTTAGGCTGGATGTTAGGAAGAAATTCTTCCCAGAAAGAGTGATTGGCCATTGGAATGGGCTGTCCAGGGAGGTGGTGGAGTCACAGTCCCTGAAAGTGTTTAAAATAAGACTGGATGAGGCACTTAGTGCCATGGTTTAGTTGATTAGATGGTGTTGTGATGTTGGGTGATAGGTTGGATCTCGAGAGTCTTTTCCAACCTGGTTAATTCTGTGATTCTTATTTCTTTGGTGCTTGCAGGCAAAACACTGTCTACTGCAGCTGTAGTAGTAAGTAAGAAGAGCCATTTCTGTAGGGTACACAATATGTTATAATGACTGTATACATTTACTCAAGTGGTTCTGTGAACAGAATGCAGGTATTATATGTTGCACATGAACTTTAAAATAAACTGCTCCAGTTCTATTTCTTAAGCTATAGGATTGTGTACTGTGTGGTGTCTCAAAATGTGTTTAACTCACACTTGTTTCCCCAGCAATTTACAAAGTCTTCAACACATCTTTCATTTTCGTACTGGTTGTTGTCAGTGCAAGATTTGATAGAGCTAAAATGGGTAAAATATTCCCCATCTAGTCAGAGCCTAGGGGAAACAGAAGTAGTCACTGTAACTGTAACCTTTGAAGGAGAGCTGGTCTTTCCTGACTTAGAAATACAAAACTGCTTCATTCATTACAGATAATTCAAAGAAGCCGCTCAGAGGCAAGAAGCTAAGATCTTCTGAAGACTTAAGAGCATATAAAAAGATCAAGAGTTGTAGCCAAAGAGGTAGATAAGTAATTAACCCTGTGGTCAAAGCCAGACTGCCTACCATTTAAACTGTTTACCAGGTGCTTCTATACGTACAGTTTGCCACTTACAACTTCTGTGAGTGAATATTTTTAATGTTTAATGGATATGTTTACCCTGAGCAGGAACAAAATGTTCAACATCTGATATGGTAAATTCCTCACAGGTTAACTTGCTGAAATTAATAATTTTATCTTCTGCCAGTCATATCATGTAAATGCTGTCAAGATTGGAAACAGGATTTTCTATCCCAGGATATTGCCATCCCTGGAGGTGTTCAAAACAGGATGTGGCACTTGAAACCATGGTTTAGTTATTCATAAGGTGTTAGGTATTAGGTAATAGGTTGGACTTGATCATCTCTGAGGTCTTTTTCAATCTGGTTGATTCTATGATTCTTAGCCAGTAATTCATATGAAAACTCAAAGGAAAGACACTGTTGCTTGTAGAAATGTTAAATCCTCAGGAATAAAAGGAGACTCTCCTTTCCAGTGTTCATGTGTTGAGAGCAGTCATGCTACATTCCCCAGAAAATTGTGAGTAGTCCTCAGGCCTCTTGTCCATATTCCCTGCCTCCACTTCTCTTAATGCTTTGGTCACAGTGTGTTGACAAGCCCTCTCTAGATTAGCAGGAATGTTGGCAAAGGTGCTCTTGTTCCCTGTTGTCGGATGGAGCTGCTCTTTTTCTCTAGGAGTTCTAATTTCTCAAAGAGGATATACTTCAAGTTTGATAGGGCTCAGTTCAGATGGATGAACTATGGATGGAATAGTCTGATAATTCAATTTTATAGCTCTAAATTAACATATTATTTATTTATTTGATTTTAGCCTTACCCACAAACTATCTTTATTCTTATGTAATAAAAAGCAATTTTAAATATGAGTTATTACTATATGCAACCATTGATACATCTGGCAAACTTTCCATATTTCCATTCTGAATACTAGATGCTATAAAACAAGCTAATATATCTTTCATGCAGTTACTCCTGGTGTCTTCAAGATACACAATTGTTAAGAGTAAGATTGGAATGTTGAGCATACAATGGGACAGTGTTCTACAACGACACTTTTCCCTGCAGTTCTCAACTGTTGTGGTGGGTTAACGCCTTTTTCTGAAAACAAAAGAACAAAGCAGGGTGGAGGGCTTGTGGGTACTTTACCCTCCCTGAAGGGAGTTTCCCCCCTGGGAAAGCTGAGTCTGTTCCACTCCCCCCTCCCTGCCCAGCTAGGGTATAAAAAGAAGGACATCACTGCCCATTGCAGGCTTGAACCCACAATCTCAACACTCAGAGTCTCATGCCCTACCAACTGAGCCACGTGGTCCTCCCTTCAGGGAGGGTAAAGTACCCACAAGCCCTCCACCCTGCTTTCTTCTTTTGTTTTCAGAAAAAGGCGTTAACCCACCACAATCCACCCCTCTGTTCCACTTCTCTCCTGCCACAGTCCCTTCATGTGATTTTGACACGTGGTATTTGAATCCTTGGTGCAAGCCTCTTGCTATCCCGGCTTGCTCTCTCCCAGGGCAGTCTCTCTCTCTCACTGGTGATGGTCAGTGGAGGTGGTGCTTGAACTGGGCAGGCATGTGGAGAAGAATCAGGAATCAGTCTGTCTTTGAAAGGGAAAGAAAAAAAAAAATCAGGAACAGTCCGTTGCTGTAGGGACATCAGGAACGGGTGCAGGTGAGATGATGCAGGAGCTCTTTGGGTTGGTGTGCAGTGGGTACGTTGAGTCCTGGATGCTGGGCTGGTATTAAGCTAGGATGGAGAAACTTAGAACAACTTATAACTATTCACATAATTACATTGATGAGTGTTGCCTCCTCTGAGTTCATCCTCTCTCAGCCAGAGTCACATTCCGCTGTGGGATACACTGAATGTCCCCAGTTTCTAACATAACCCAGTACGTGTGACCAGGCCCCTCAGCCGAGACCACCCCTCGGGTTGGTTTGCCCCCACCAGCAGCAGGGAAAACCCACACTGACTTCCCCAGCAGGTTCTTCTCAGCAATCACAGGAACTCCATCTCCATCCACTGTTTGCAGCAGGTCGGACTGGGCAGGACCATCTCGGTTCACAGATCCTCTGCTGTTCACTAACCAAGTGGCTTGAGCTAGGTGCTTTTCCCAGTTCCTGAAGGTTCCACCCCCCATGGCTTTTAGGGTGGTCTTTAGCAAGCCATTGTAGCGCTCGACCTTCCCTGCAGCTGGTGCATGGTATGGGATGTGGTAAATCCACTCAATCCCATGTTCCTTTGCCCAGTCCCTTATGAGATGGTTCCTGAAGTGGGTTCCATTGTCTGATTCAATCCTCCCAGGGGTGCTGTGTCTCCACAGGATATATCTCTCTAGGCCCAGGATGGTGTTGCGAGCAGTGGCATGAGGTACTGGGTAGGTCTCCAGCCACCCTGTACTTGCCTCCACCATGGTCAGTACGTACTGCTTGCCACTGTGAGACCGAGGATGGGTGATGTAGTCTATCTGCCAGGCCTCTCCATATTTATATTTTGACCATCTCCCCCCATACCACAGAGGCTTCATGCGCTTGGCCTGCTTGATGGCAGCACAGATGTCACACTCATGGATGACCTGTGAGATGGCCTCCATAGAGATGTCCACGGATCTGTCCCGAGCCCACCGGTATGTGGCATCTCTCCCTTGGTGGCCAGAGGTGTCATGGGCCCAGTGAGCTAAGAACAGCTCGCCCTTGTGTTCCCAGTCCAAGTCTATTTGGGAGATCTTAGCAGCCAGGTCTGCTTGGTGGTTGTGCTTGTGCTCCTCTGTGGCTCTGCTCTTGGGGATGTGTGCATCAATGTGCCGTACCTTGGTTGGCAGTCTGTCCAGGCGGGCAGCGATGTCTTGCCACAGGTCAGCGGCCCAAACAGGCTTCCCTTTTCTCTGCCACCCGTTCCTCCTCCATTCCTTCAGCCACCCCCACAAGGCATTGGCTACCATCCAGGAGTCAGTGTAGAGGTACAGCACTGGCCAGTTCTCTCGTTCTGCTATATCCAGGGCCAGCTGGACAGCTTTTACCTCTGCGTACTGACTGGATACATCTTCTCCATCCCTTGCTTCTGCCACTTGCCTTGTTGGGCTCCAGACAGCTGCCTTCCATCTCCGCTTGCTTCCTACAAGCCAGCAGGACCCATCTGTAAATAGAGCATAGCCCTTCTCGTTGTCAGGGAGATCGTTATATGGGGGAGCCTCCTCAGCACGGGTCACTGTCTGCTCTGGTGGCATTGCAAAGTCAGCACCCTCTGGCCAGTTGGTGATCACTTCCACTATGCCAGGGCGTTCGAAGTCCCCCATCCGAGCTCGCTGAGTTATCAGGGCCATCCACTTACTCCAGGTAGCGTCTATGGCATGATGTGGGGTTGAGCCTCTCCCTTTGAACATCCAGGTCAGGACTGGAAGCCTCGGAGCTCGAAATAGAGGTGACTCAGTGTGGCAATGCCAGCGACGAGCAGTGTGAGCAATCTGGCAGTGCAGGCCTAGAGCCTGACATGATGGTAGGCCATGCTCAGCATAAATGCAGAGCCAGCTAGCAGTGGAGCAAAACAGTGCTGTGCCTGCAGCATGTAACTAAAACAAGACACTGGTAGCTATAAACATGGACAGTTATCTTGGGACAACAGGACATGCACCTGCATCAACAACCTCGTTGTGTCGTTAGTAGTTGGACCAATAATCTGCAATAGTGCGATGTGTGGTCACTCATAGGGAACCAATGGAGCTATGCCAACAAGGCACTCCGAGTTTATATAAGTTGTAGCAGTTGCCTTGCTACGCACTACTGCCTTTCCTGTCTCCTGTTTCTTCTACACTTTACAGTGCTATACTTGCACTACAGGCCTGCTCCATAGGCCTGCACCTCAGGCCTGCACCATCAGCCTGCAAGACTGGAACAATAAAGGGACAATCCTCGATCACATTGGTCAGTCGTATTGATTCCAATCTCCGTCGTCCGACAACTCATTCCCAATTACCTCGGAGGCAGCCCGGATGCCCTCATAGGCAGCTAGGATTTCCTTCTCTGTCGCGGTGTAGTTGGCCTCAGAGCCTTTGTACCCCTTACTCCAGAAACCTAGGGGCCTGCCCCTGGTTTCACCAGGAGCCTTCTGCCACAAGCTCCATGTAGGACCATTCTCACCAGCCGCAGTGTACAGCACATTCTTGATCTCTGGCCCAGTTTGAACAGGTCCCAGAGCCATAGCATGGACCACCTCTCGTTTGATCTGGTCAAACGCCACCTGCTGCTCAGGTCCCCACACAAAATCATTTTTCTTCCTTGTTACATGGAAGAGAGGCTTCACAAGTTGACTGTACCCGGGAATGTGCTTTTTCCAGAAGCCCACAAGCCCCAAAAAGGACTGTGTCTCTTTCTTGTTCATGGGCTGCACCATAGTGGCTACCCTGTTCACCACCTCCTGAGGGATGTGGCAACGGCCATCCTGCCATTGAACACCCAGGAACTGGATCTCCCTGGCAGGCCCTTTCACCTTGCTTCTCTTGATGGCAAAGCCAGCCTCCAGCAGGATGTCGATTATCCTCTTACCCTTCTGGTAAACTTCCTCTGCTGTCTCACCCCATACGATGATGTCATCGATGAACTGCAGATGCTCAGGGGCTCCACCTTTCTCCAAGGCAGTCTGGATCACCTCATGGCAGATGGTTCAGCTATGGACCCAGCCCTGAGGCAACCGATTCCATTGATACTGTACTCCCCTCCAGGTGAAAGCAAACTGTGGCCGGCATTCTTCTGCAATGGGAATGGAGAAAAAGGCATTAGCAATGTCAATTGTGGCATACCACTTGGCCGCCTTCAATTCCAGCTCATACTGGAGCTCCAGCATGTCTGGCATGGCAGCGCTGATCGGAGGAGTCACTTCATTCAGGCCACGGTAGTCCACAGTCAGTCTCCATTCCCCATTTGCCTTCCGTACTGGCCATATCGGGCTGTTGAAGGGGGAGTGAGCCTTGCGGATCACCCTCTGGCTCTCCAGTCATCGAATCAGTTGGTGTATGGGGTGCAGAGAGTCTCTGTTGGTCCTGTATTGCTTGCGATGTACTATGCGAGAGGCAATAGGTAACTTCAAATCCTGCACCTTATGGCTGCCCACTACGGAGGAGTCATCCGACAGCTTGGGCATGGTGGACAGCTGTTCTTTGCCTGCATTCTCCACAGCTGCCACCCCAAACGCCCACTTGTGCCCCCTACTGCCAAAAAACCAAATCGACGCCCAGAACTAAATTTAAACTCTTATCTTTTGCAATCCGATCTGCAGAGTAGCCACAATAACCAACTCCTACTCCTGCCTGGCTTGCCAAGAATGTAAAGGGTGGGGGGCACACTCCCGGCCCACTCTAACCATCCTCTGCTACCAAGAATGTGCTGGGTTGAGGCAGCCCCCTTCCCCACCCCTGGCAACAATAAACACTCAGACAAACGGATTGCAAAAGTGATGGAAAGTTTAAATAGAACAGTGAGTGCGTGCAGAGAACTAGAGACACAGTGACAAGAGAGACCCCCAAAACAGACCCAGAGAGATCCCATCCCCACCTGAGGGTGCACCCAAAACCCCCAGGGCTCCTCCTTCCCAGCTGGCCAGATCTGAGACTGCCCATCCCCCCGTGGCCTTGGGCCTAACCAGGCCCATGGCCGGGAGATCTCTCCCCCAGTTACCAAGTGGCGGAGAGGAAGGAAAGAGGAAGTGCCAGACCCCGCCGTGAAACTTATAGTGGTGCAAGGGATCATGGTAGGAAATAACCTAATTTCCTGTGTCCACCCACTGGGCTGGACTTCTGGACACAGGAAACACCCCTGTAGCAGAGGACACCCAGCCCAAACTACGACAACTTAGTTTCATAGTTTCATAGTTTCATTCAGGGTTGGAAGGGACCACAAGGATCATCTAGTTCCAACCCCCCTGCCATGGGCAGGGACACCCCACACTAGATCAGGCTGGACAGAGCCTCATCCAGCCTGCTCTTAAACACCCCCAGGGACGGGGCCTCGACCACCTCCCTGGACAACCCATTCCAGGGTTTCACCACTCTCATGGTGAAGAACCTCCTCCTCACATCTAGCCTGAATCTCCCCACCTCCAGCTTCATTCCATTCCCCCTAGTCCTATCACTACCTGAGATCCTGAGAAGTCCTTCCCCAGCCTTCCTGTAGGCCCCTTTCAGATACTGGAAGGCGACAATTAGGTCACCTCGGAGCCTTCTCTTCTGCAGACTGAACAGCCCCAACTCCTTCAGTCTGTCCTCATAGGAGAGGTGCTCCAGCCCTCTGATCATCCTTGTGGCCCTTCTCTGGACATGTTCCAGCACCTCCACATCCCTCTTGTAATAGGGGCTCCAGAACTGGACACAGTACTCCAGGTGGGGTCTCACCAGGGCTGAGTAGAGGGGGAGGATCACCTCCCTCGACCTGCTAGCCACACTTCTCCTGATGCAGCCCAGGATCTGATTGGCTTTGCGGGCTGCAAGTGCACACTGAGAGCTCATGTTGAGCTTTTTGTCCACCAGCACCCCCAAGTCTCTCTCCTCAGGGCTGCTTTCCAGCCAGTCACTGCCCAGCCTGTATTTGTGCCTGGGATTGCCTCGACCCAGATGCAGGACCCTGCACTTGCTCTTATTGAACTTCATGAGGTTGGCCTGTGCCCACCTCTCCAGCCCGTCAAGGTCCCTCTGGATGGTCTCCCTTCCCTCCAGCGTGTCTGCTGCACCACACAGCTTGGTGTCATCAGCAAACTTGCTGAGGGTGCACTCAATGCTACTGTCCATGTCCCCCACAAAGATGTTGAATAAGACAGGTCCCAGAACTGATCCCTGAGGGACTCCGCTTGTCACTGGCCTCCACTGGGACATGGAGCCATTGACAGCCACTCGTTGGGTGCGGCCATCAAGCCAGTTCCTTATCCATCTAGTGGTCCACCCATCAAACCCATGTGTCACCAGTTTGGAGACCAGGATGTGGTGCGGGACAGTGTCGAAGGCTTTGCTCAGGTCCAGGTAAACGACATCAGTTGCTCGCCCCTCATCTATTAATTTTGTCACCTGCTCATAGAAGGCCACCAGGTTGGTCAGGCAGGATTTGCCCTTGGCAAAGCCATGCTGACTGTTCCCAATCACCTCTTCACTATTCTTTTGAGTGAGTAGTGACTCCAGGAGGATCTGCTCCATGATCTTTCCAGGCACAGAGGTGAGACTGACTGGCCTGTAGTTCCCTGAACTACTATGGTACATACCATATTCTCAAAGGTGATAGTTACAAATACTTAAATTCTGGATTATTTTTTTTTCCTATTTCCTGGGGAAGAGCACCCTACTTATGCAATAATTTTAAAGGTGCGGAGTCTCCATGGAGTATTACCCTTTAGTGCTTCATGCTTTCCTTCCCATCAGCATATCTTGGGGTTATGAGTCAGGTCATACTGGCAAATGGAAGACTCCTTCATAGGAAATAGGTTTGCTGATGACACCAAGCTGTGTGGTGCAGCAGACATGCTGGAGGGAAGGGAGGCCATCCAGAGGGACCTTGACAGGTTGGAGAGGTGGGCACAAGCCAACCTCATGAAGTTCAATAAGAGCAAGTGCAGGGTCCTGCATCTGGGTCGAGGCAATCCCAGGCACAAATACAGGCTGGGCAGTGACTGGCTGGAAAGCAGCACTGAGGAGTGAGACTTGGGGGTGCTGGTGGACAAAAAGCTTGACATGAGCTCTCAGTGTGCACTTGCAGCCCGCAAAGCCAATCAGATCCTGGGCTGCATCAGGAGAAGTGTGGCCAGCAGGTCGAGGGAGGTGATCCTCCCCCTCTACTCAGCTCTGGTGAGACCCCACCTGGAGTACTGCGTCCAGTTCTGGAGCCCCTATTACAAGAGGGATATGGACGTGCTGGAGCGTGTCCAGAGAAGGGCCACGAGGATGATCAGAGGGCTGGAGTACCTCTCCTATGAGGACAGACTGAAGGAGTTGGGGCTGTTCAGTCTGCAGAAGAAAAGGCTCCGAGGTGACCTAATTGTGGCCTTCCAGTATCTGAAGGGGGCCTACAGGAAGGCTGGGGAAGGACTTCTCAGGATCTCAGGTAGTGATAGGACTAGGGGGAATGGAATGAAGCTGGAGGTGGGGAGATTCAGGCTGGATGTGAGGTGGAGGTTCTTCACCATGAGAGTGGTGAAGCCCTGGAATGGATTTTCCAGGGAGGTGGTTGAGGCCCCATCCCTGGAGGTGTTTAAGACCAGGCTGGATGAGGCTCTGTCCAGCCTGATCTAGTGTGGGGTGTCCCTGCCCATGGCAGGGGGGTTGGAACTCGATGATCCTTGTGGTCCCTTCCAACCCTGACTGATACTATGATTCTATGATACTATGATACTATGAAATATTCAGAGGACATTTTGACAGGGTTTCATTTCCATTTCTACTTGGAAATGCTGACATCTGAAAGTCTTTGGGACTAATCTTTGGGAACTTCCTTTCCTTTTATGCAGGTAAATCAAGGATAATTTAAAAGTAAAGCACCTTTGGAAAATGCAAGTCAGATGCTTTCATCTTCATGACCTCATAATTAACTTTCCATTGTGAGATCTCCTCAGGTTATGGCTACTGATTAAAAGGTGAAAGGTTGAGGAGAAAGTGAAGGGCAGGGAATTACATGCTCCTTTTCCTTTTAAAGGCACTTCCTTTACAGCAGGTATGGTAAATACCAACCTTTATTCATGTTACAGGCCTAAATTGGTGCCATATGATGATGAATTCCTATATAAAGACAAGGCAGGACATTGTTAAGAGCACTATGTTTCCAGTGAAGAGGAGGAAGAAATGTTTGGGGAATAAAAAAGAGAGAAAACTGTTCTTTTAGTCCCCTAACACCCACATTTCAATCTGGAAAAATAAAATAAAATAAAGGCTTCCTTGCATTCAGTTATATGTAATGCAACAGAGACAGATGAATCACATGCAGGAAGCTATCTTGACTTACAGCATATCAAAACAGATTTCATTCTTTCACTTTCCTTTGCAGGGGGTATAATTTGTAAACTCTACATATGTACATACATCTCCTCAAAATCTTTTATTATTTTGAAACTCGTATGAACCTGTATGAGGGCTTTCCTAGGCAAATTCTGAGGGTTTGAACCTAGTGTTTCCTGAAAGCCAGTAAAACTGCTAACAGACTCCTATTTGCTCAGACACAGCCTTAAGCAAGGATTACTGTAGAAGTTCTCCTGTAGTTCTCCTAGCCCAAAGCTAAACCAGGTTTTAACAAAGCTCTGAGACTCACCCTTGCAACGCAGCATTTTTCCTGGTAATTTTGTTTGATTTGTGGTGGGATTTGTTCTCGTTATGGAGGATAGCATTCTAATCTTAGAATCATAGAATCATAGAATCAATAAGGTTGGAAAAGACTTCAGAGATCATCAAGTCCAACCTGTCACCCAACAGAAGCAGAAAATAAAAATTTCTGTCATATTCTCAAGATTATCTCCTTACTAGACAGTAAGGAGCTGGAGTAAAGGGTCTTCCAAAGACTGAAACAAGAGTTAACTTTTAAAACCAGAGTTAAACGAGGGAGTAAATGAACATGTGGTCATCTTCTACCTTTGTGAATCTAGGCCCAGTGTCAGGATGATCTCTACAGAATAATGCAGGAATTGTTCAAGTGATGTACAACTACGTGATTCTAGTCAGATAGGCAGTCTGCTGAAGGGTTTCAGACGTGCTAAGTAATTATGTTTAAAAATAACAAGGAATTACTTAAGTATCTTAACAGTTAGGTGACAAAAAAGTGGAGCAGAAGCCACCTGGTTAACCTTATCCAACCTTTCAGTTGCTATATACGCTTTATTTTCAATGGTTAATAAAAGTTGTCTTGTACATGAAATTTCACCAAAATAAAATTGATTTTTACTTCACTTAGATATTTTGTATACTAAATTTTACCAAGTCCTCTAAACAAGTATTTGAATTGCCTGCAATGGCTGGTACATCAACATTCTTCAGAGAGCATTTGGGAAGAATTAGTCAGTTTCTAGGGAATTTTGAGTTTGAGTGTGTTTGTTTGCCCTCCTCTCCCCCCCCCCCCCCCCCCCCCCAAGTAAATCTCTGCCATTTCATTCCCTGGTGTTTTCTGCTGTGGTACTGTAATCAATGTACATGAATAAAAGAACAACCATAAAGATGATTAAAGGAACTGAATATACAGCTGATGACAATATTAATAGAGCTACAAAAATGACAGCAAACAGTAGCATTTGCTATTGGAGATATAATATCAGTGACAAGACTTTAATGTCCCTTGTGAGTGATGATAAAAAAAAGCCAAAAACATACTTTACCAGCAGTTCTGATAACATAGGATTTACTATGTGTGGCTTTTTTAATTTATTGATTACTATTATTGTCATAGTACTTTGTTGTAGGCCCTTCACTGATACTTTCTTCGTTGTATAACATTTGTGCCTCAAATGGGGTACAACAGACAATGCCTCTGAATGGATTTAAGAATCTATTATGAAAATGAAATTATTGTTTATAAATTTTGCCTTGGAGTGCTAGGCTCAGGCTTTGATGAAATCTGATGGCCTTACTGTAATTAGTCCATTCTCAATCCAAACACATTTTAATTTATTTGGAAGTGGTCCAATGAATTCACCACCAGTAGCTGGTGAATTAGGCTAGAGAATTAGGCACTTTCTGTCAACAGGACTTTCAACCTATTTTGCAATGCTGATACTCTAATTCAACATAGTGAAATAATTAATCTGATTATGGATTGGCTTACAGTGATTGTTCTGCACCTATAATTTGTTTTTGCTGTAAAAGTGACTCTTAAAATCCTGTTTTCTTTCTTAGCCCTGTATACAGTCACACACAGTTCATGGCTGCTGCCAGGATGGAATGCCAGCATTTTTAGGGAATGCACCATCTCCTCATCTTTGTTGACTGATACAGAAGACACCATGTGAAACAGATGTTGTAGCTCAGGGGGAAACTGGGAATCTGTGTACTTTTGCATATTTCTAACTGAAGATAGTAGATAGTCAAGGGCTGTTGCTTCTGTTGGCAACTGTTCATGAGCATAAAGTGAGAGAGAATTTTAAAATCATGCCCCCTTTTTATTTTATCAACAATTTCACAATAACAGTGACCTAAAATAAATAACAATTTAAAAAACCACTAAGTTTTAGACAATCAAGCCAAGTGAAAGCCTAACTCTAAATTATACTGTAGCTTTGCCACAGTGTTGATTGGGAAAGATAAAGACCCCAGCACATGGCTGAAGAGAGAGGAGGCAGCTTGAGGAGCACAGCTCTGGGAGTTTGCTTTTGGCTTTGCTTCCCTTGCTTTTCAGGCGGTAAGGGGCTGGTGGCTCGGGACATAGGTGGGGGAGGGGTTGCCGGGGAAACTGCACGCCAACCAAACAGACCCCAGCGCGTGGCTGAAGAGAGGAGGCAGCTTGAGGAGCACAGCACACCTTCTCACTGACAGAGGAAAAAAAAAAAAAAAGGAAAAAAAAGGAAAAAAGCCATGCGGAGAGGGTGGTTATTGCAAGATGGTTACTACTAGAGCAAAGGCTAACAGAAGGACAGTGGGCACCCAAACAAAGACCACTCACAAGCATGCAGATGTTCAGGTAGGTGGCTGCTGTGAGTGCTGGAGCCTGGCACTCGATATGGAGGATGGAAGGAACAACTTCTGTGTTAGGTGTGAGCAGATCAGTGATCTGATGAGTATGGTGGTCGAACTAAAAGAAGAGGTGGAAAGGCTAAGAGCTATAAGAGATGGCGAAAGGAAAATTCACTATTCCCATAATCTAACCTCTTCTAAACCAGAACAGGGGGTAACTCTTAGTGGAACAGGGAGTTTGATACCTTCCCATCAGCAAGCCTTTCAACGTCCCTATAGTAACCCACATGAGCAGGGCCAATGGGAACAGGTCTCTGCCCAACAGAAGAAATACAAACGGAGAAAGTCTGCTACTTTGAGCAGCACGCTGCTTACAGTGCAATTACAGAAGAGGTATGAGGCTCTGCAGGAGGAACAGGTCATTGGTAAGGTCGAGGACTCAAGAAGGTCAGAAGCTGCACCAATGACACGTTGCCTCAGGCCAGCCATCAAAACTTACCCGGAAAAGAAACCTCGTAGGGTCATCGTTAGAGGAGACTCCCTACTGAAGGGAACAGAGGGCCCAATATGCAGACCAGACCCATTTCATAGAGAGGTCAGCTGCCTCCCTGGTGCACAAGTAAAAGACATTGTAGATAAAAATCTGTGGCAGTTTGAGGTTGCTTGGAGAAAAGTTGGCAGCACAGTTAGGAACTCTCTCGAGGGATAATGGAAGAGATAGACATCTAGGCAAGGTTCTCGGTAAGGTTAATCTGTGGAGACGCCTTTTAATGGCAGTTTTCCTGAGATACCCTTCCCGAGATGATCTTCCATGGAATCCTAAGCCCTGGACTACCATAGATGAGGGAATTAAGCGCCTGAGAGAATTTGCTGTTAGAGAGCTACTCTATGGTGAACATGAAACTCTGAATCCTGATGACATTCCTGTGGGAACGGGTCTTGCTAAAAAGCTCACCAAGCTTGCTCCTTCTAATTATGCAAACATTCTGGCAAGCAGGATTGTGTCAAGAAATTATGGTGGAGCTCCTCCTACGGTTGGCCCATTCACTGATCAAATGAGAAAATTGGAGGATAGCATGACACATGTTTCTTTGGTTTCAGCCATTGAAACTCTGTCTGGAAAAATTGAGAATTGCATGAAAGAGCTGAAGGATTCCATATACCAATTGGCACAGAGAGATAATTCCAATTCTTCCTCCAGGTGGATACAAGTTTCATCTGTGAGGAATACATGTCCTCCAAGGAGGTCATTCCAAAATAGATCAAATCAAAACAGACCACCAAGGCAATCACGTAGAACTATTTGGATAACTCTGCGTGATCAGTTTGGTGAGAACATGAACAGGTGGGATGGCCAACCAACTTCTAATCTTTTCAGGAGACTGAGGGAACTGCAAAGTGGCAGAACCCGAGGTAGCAATACCAGAAGGGTAGCTGTTACTTCCACAGTTCCCCAGAACAACTCTAGTAGATCCAACAGTGGCTCCAGCTATAACACTGCACACTGTGCTCAATGCACATGTGGGCATGTTCCCCATAACTAGGGGTGCCCTGCCTCCTGCCAGGGGGAGAAGAGGGATAACAGAGATAACAGAATCTATTGGGATGTGTACATCCAGTGGCCTGGCACTTCACAATTTCGGAAGTACAGGGCCTTGGTTGACACAGGAGCTCAGTGCACCATAATACCATCAAATTATCAGGGATTAGAGTCTATAACTATTCTGGGAGTCACTGGTGGATCTCAAGAGTTAAGTAAGGTGGAGGTTAATATAAGTTTAACTGGTAAACAATGGAGGAAGCATACAGTTGTGACCAGACCTGACACACGTTGTATTTTGGGAATTGATTTTCTGAGAGAAGGGCGTTTCAAAGACCCTAGAGGTTACAAATCGGCTTTTGGAGAAGCTTCTGTAGAAATTGATGGACAAAAACTGAAGCTGTCTGTTAGACCTGAACTTTCTGATGAATCTGCAGTTGTGGGACAACACAAGATACAGGACATTAAATAGCCGGTTGCTTCTCAGACTGTGCATCACAGACAATACAGAACCAACCATGACTCTTTGTTGCCCATTCAGAATCTGATTGGCCAGTTGGAGAGTCAGAAAGTCATCAGCAAAACTCATTCACCTTTTGTCGTAGGGTTGGAAGGGTAAGGCCAAGAAGCCCCCTCCCTCTCCCCTCTAAAGTAAAGGGAAAGAAAATTTAAAACAAAGGGGAAAAAAAACTCACAGATGAATTAGCAAAGCAGTGGAGCTGTGTATTTACAAAGCAATGTAGGATATGCTGGGGAATATATAGAAATTTACAATATTTACAATATATACAAAGATATGCAATAAAGTAGCACAGAAATGAGAGTTCCCCCCTCTGCTGAGGGGGTTCCCCACCTCCGCTCTCCCCTCTCTCCCCCTTTTACCCAGAGTGGGTTAGAAAGAGAAAGAAAAGGGAAAAAAAAATTAGAAACAGTTACATGTTAATTGGAAAGCAGTTAATACAGGCCTTTGCAAGTTTATCAGTTTCAAGGCCAAAGCCTTGGCCGAAAGCCCAGCACAGAGAGCTGCTGCTCGGCAGAGGAGCGGAAGAAAGACAGATAGAAGAGTGCTGGAATGCCCAGGATACCCTCCTGCACTCTCTGTTCAGAAGGTCCGTCCTCCCACTCTACCAATGAAATTAGTTTAGGTCCTTCATTTCATTTACCAACATCCATCCACCATATTCCCTTTCTTAAGGGGACAACTTCAAACGGTCACAGTCCACCCCTTCTAAACAATTTCATTAGCCGTTCATACTGTTCATCCAATCCAAAACGATATTTACAGTTCGTGAGTAAAGTTCATAGTCCATTCCGGCTATGCTGAGATGTAGATGATTCAAAAGTCCAAGTAAATCAGAAAATGAGAAAAATGGAAAATAGTTCATTTCTTCGCCGACGAAGCAAAGAAAAGGGAAACAGGGATCCTCAGGGTCTCTTAGTTGACTCAGGGCTCTCAGGGATCTCAGGGTTTGTGCACAGTAGATTCCTTGTTGATTCTTCCGTGGGACGCGATGTAGCTATACAATAGTTTGAAATTAACCTCTTTCAGCTAAAGTTAAATTTCTCTGTGGAATACACTGAATTTCACCATTCTCTTGCATTACCCAATAAGTGTGACCCGGACCTTCAGCTGAAACCACCCCTCGGACAGGTTTAGCCTCTCCTGAGGGTGAAAATACCCAAACAGTTTTACCTAACAGATTCTTTTCTCTAACAACAGGAACTCTATCACCTTCTACTTTCCGTAGCAAATCTGAATGTGCAGGTCCAGCTCGGTTCACTGAACCTCTACTGTTTACCAGCCAGGTTGCTTGTGCAAAATGTTTTTCCCAGTTTTTCAAAGATCCACCTCCCATGGCTTTAAGAGCGGTCTTCAACAAACCGTTGTAGCGTTCAATCTTCCCTGAAGCTGGTGCATAGTAGGGAATATGGAATATCCACTCAATACCGTGCTCTTTTGCCCAGTTTTTGCAAGGTTGTTCTTGAAATGAGTTTCGTTGTCTGACTCAATCCTCTCTGGAGTTCCGTGTCTCCACAGGATCTGTCTCTCCAGACCGAGAATGGTGTTGCGTGCAGTTGCATGTGGAACTGGATAAGTTTCCAACCATCTAGTGTTTGCCTCTACCATAGTAAGCACGTACTGCTTACCAGAACGAGAACGTTGTAGAGTGATGTAGTCAATCTGCCAAGCTTCACCATACCTGTACTTGGACCATCTGTCACCATACCACAAGGGCTAAAGTCGTTTTGCCTGCTTAATAGCAGCACAAATGTCACAGTCATGGATGACTTGTGTGATAGCATCCATGGAAATGTCTATGGATCTGTCACGAGCCCATTGGTATGTTGCATCTCTGCCTTGATGTCCTGATGAATCATGAGCCCACCGAGCTAAGAATATCTCACCTCGGTGTTTCCAGTCGAGATCAAGATTAGAGTCCATGTCTACTTGAGAAACTCTTGCAGCTAGATCTGCCTGATGGTTGTGTTGCTGTTCCTCAGTAGCTTTGCTCTTAGGAATGTGAGCATCAATGTGTCTCACTTTCACTGGAATTCTCTCGATTCAATCAGCAATGTCCTGCCACAGGTTGGCTGCCCAAATGGGTTTTCCTTTCCTCTGCCAACCACTCTTCTTCCACTTCTTTAGCCAACCCCATAGAGCATTGGCTACCATCCATGAGTCAGTGTAGAGATAAAGGTTTGGCCATCTCTCACGTTCAGCTACGTCGAGAGCTAGCTGGACAGCTTTTACCTCTGCGAACTGACTGGATTCTCCTTCTCCATCCTTCGCCTCTGCAACTCGGCATGTTGGACTCCACACTGCAGACTTCCACCTGCACTTGTTTCCAACAAGACGACAGGAACCGTCTGTGAACAAAGCATATTTCTTTTCATCATCAGAAAGGTCATTGTAAGGAGGAGCTTCCTCAGCACGAGTTACTTTCTCCTCTGGAGGTTTAACACAGTTGATACCTTCAGGCCAACTAGAAATCACCTCCACTAGACCAGGTCTTTCAAGATTTCCCATTCGAGCTCTCTGTGTTATCAGAGCCATCCACTTAGACCAGGTGGAGTCTGTGGCATGATGTGGTGTGGAACCTTTGCCTTTGAACATCCAATTCAAAACTGGTAATCTGGGAGCTAGAAGAAGTTGTGATTCAGTTCCAATCACTTCAGAAGATGCTTTTAGTCCTTCATAGGCAGCTAAAATGTCTTTTTCTGTTGGAGTATAATTAGCCTCTGAACCTCTGTAACCTCTACTCCAGAAACCAAGAGGTCGTCCACGTGTCTCACCTGGAGCTTTTTGCCACAAGCACCAGGTTGGACCATTGTCACTTGCAGCCGTGTACAAAATGTTCTTAATGCCTGGACCATCTCGGACAGGTCCCAGACCCATTGCCTCAACTACCTCTTGATTTATTTGGTCAAAGGCTGCTTGTTGTTCAGGTCCCCAGTGGAAACTGTTTCTCTTTCGAGTCACATCATACAGAGGTTTCACAATCTGACTGTATCCAGGAATGTGCAGTCTCCCAAATCCCACTATCCCCAAGAACCATAAGGTCTCTTGCTTGTTTGTGGGATTTGCCATGGTAGAGACTCTATTTACCACATCCACTGGAATGTGTCGGCATCCATCCTGCCACTGCACTCCGAGAAACTGAATTTCTGTTCTAGGTCCTTTCACCTTGTCTCGCTTGATGACAAAACCTGCATCCAGAAGAATGTCAATGATTTTGTTACCTTTCTTGAAGACTTCCTCATCAGTTTTACCCCAGACGATGATGTAATCGATGAACTGGATGTGTTCTGGAGCACCGCCTTTCTCCAGAGCATCGTGGATCACTGCATGACAGATGCTTGAGCTGTGGATCCAGCCCATTGGCAATCTGTTGAAAGTGTACGGGATTCCTCTCCAGGTGAAAGCAAATTGAGGCCTGCATTCTTCTGCTATGGGAATAGAGAAAAATGCATTAGCAATGTCTATGGTGGCATACCATTTGGCCTCTTTGGATTCCAGCTCATACTGGAGTTTCATCATGTCTGGCACTGCGGCACTCATAGGTGGTGTTACTTCATTTAGGGTTCGGTAGTCGACTGTCAGACACCAGTCTCCATTCTGCTTCCGCACAGGCCACACTGGACTGTTGAAAGGTGAATGAGTTTTGCTGACGACTTTCTGATTCTCGAACTGACGAATCAGATTCTGAATGGGCAACAAAGAGTCACGGTTGGTTCTGTATTGTCTGTGAGGCACAGTCTGAGAAGCAACCGGCAATTTAATGTCCTGTTTCTTATGTTGTCCCACAACCGCAGATTCATCAGAAAGCTCATGTCTAGCAGACAGCTTCAATTTTTGTCCATCAATTTCTATAGAATCTACTCCAAAAGCCCATTTGTAAGCTCTATGGTCTTTGAAACGCCCTTCTCTCAGAAAATCAATTCCCAAAATACAAGGTGCGTCAGGTCCGGTCACAACTGTATGCTTCCTCCATTGTTTACCAGTTAAACTTATATTAACCTCTACCTCACTTAACTCTTGAGATCCACCAGTGACTCCCAGAATAGTTATAGACTCTGATCCCTGATAATTTGATGGCATTATGGTGCACTGAGCTCCTGTGTCAACCAAGGCCCTGTACTTCCGAAATAGTGAAGTGCCAGGCCACTGGATGTACACATCCCAATAGATTCTATTATCTCTGTTATCCCTCTCCTTCCCCTGGCGGGAGGCAGGGCACCCCTAGTTATGGGGAACATGCGCACATGTGCATTGCACATAGTGTGCAGGGTTATAACTTTGCATGTTATAACTGGAGCCACTGTTGGATCTACTAGAGTTGTTCTGGGGAACTGTGGAAGTAATAGCTACCTCGGGTTCTGCCACTTTGCAGTTCCCTCAGTCTCCTGAAATGATTAGAAGTTGGTTGGCCATCCCAGCGGTTCATGTCCTCACCAAACTGATCACGCAGAGTTATCCAAATAGTTCTACGTGATTGCCTTGGTGGTCTGCTTTGGAATGACCTGTTTTGGAATGACCTCCTTGGAGGACGTGTATTCCTCACAGATGAAACTTGTACCCACCTGGAGGAAGAATTGAAATTATCCCTTTGTGCCAATTGGGATATGGAATCTTTCAGATCCTTCATGCAATTCTCAGTCTTTCTAGACAGAGTTTCAATGGCTGAAACCAAAGAAACACGTGTCATGCTATCCTCTAATTGTCTCATTTGATCACTGAATTGGCCAATCGTAGGAGAAGCTCCACCATAATTTCTTGACACAATTCTGCTTGTCAGAATGTTTGCATAATTAGAAGGAGCAAGCTTGATGATCTTTTTAGCGAGACCAATACCCACAGGAATGTAATCAGGATTCAGAGTTTCATGTTCACCATAGGGTATCTCTCTAACAGCAAATTCTCTCAGGTGCTTAATTCCCTCATCTATGGTAGTTTAGGATTCCAGGGAAGATCATCTCGGGAAGGGTATCTCAGGGCAACCACCATTAAAAGGCGTATCGACAGATTAACCTTACCGAGAACCCTGCCTGGAGGTCAATCTATTCCATTATCCCTTGAGGGAGTTCCTAACTGAGCTGCTGACTTGTCTCCAACTGTTAGAGCTGGAGCACCTGTATCATAACACCTACTAAGCCAAGCTAGAACTGGCTCCTTGTCTGCCCTGGTGAAATCTTTACGGACATTCGCAATTCCTCACGTGGTGATGAACACTCTAAAATATCATCTTCCACCTCTTCTCCCTGAACTTTTTGTCCTAATAATCCAGCTGTCATTCTCCTAAGGATCTCTTTAAGCTGAGAACCACCTTTGCCAGCTGCTTTCCTAACTTCATCTGTATCCTGTTTTGATCTCACTAGGTTAGCTAGATCTTTAAAACAAACCTTCTCTTCTTCCTCAGGAGGATTTCTTAGAGTGGAGGGCCCCTCACCAGGATCAGTCTCCAGCTCTTGTTCTCCATCATCTATGGTCTTTGTAGTTCTAGTCTTTAAAGGAGCCACCTTAACTGGAGCTGTGTTTGAATTTACAGCCACCTTAATAGAAGCTGACAGGTCCTGAGATAAATCAGCTACTGGGGCAGTGACTTCCGGTCCCACCGAGAGAGTGGGCGGAAATGACGTTGCTCCATTAATGGCCGACGGAGAAGAAGGAGAAGGAGAAGGAGTAGGCACCATGTTGATACCAGCCACTGCCCTTGGCAGCTTGCCAGAATCAGCAGCAAATTCATTTAGAGTTGCTTTACCAATTAACTTTTTAGCCCTCTTTTTAACTGACAGAGATTCTGCACACTCCTCATCATTAGATGACTCTGGGACTGATCCAGAGTCACGACGTTTTCTTTTTTATCTAGTTCTAATAACAAAACAAGCTTTGGATATCTTTCTCTCACGCCGCAAAGAAATCAGGAGATACACGATAATTATCACCAGCAGCAGAATTATAGACACCAAATAAATCACCTTTGGATCCCAGGCATCACCTAAAGTTACTCTCTCCTCCGGCGGAATCCTAAAACCCTTTATCTCAATTGGGAGCGTGGTGGAGGTAACATTTCTGTATCTCGGTGGCCATAAGAAATCCACGCATTTTCCATACCATAGTCCAACTCTATACATAACCCACAGATAAATTGTCCGCACCAAATATTTACCCAGGTAATCCAAAATCAAACCCAAACAATATCTGTAAACCAGAGCCCCAAAATTTGAAAAGAATAATCGCTCCACAAACCACAACACCTTCATGTTTGCTAATTCAGCTAGAAAACACTAAATCAATCAAATAATAAATTAAGCTAATTATCTGCCGCACGTTGGGTAAGCCAAGAAACAAAAATGTCGTAGGGTTGGAAGGGTAAGGCCAAGAAGCCTCCTCCCTCCCCCCTGTAAAGTAAAGGGAAAGGAAATTGAAAGGAAAGGGAAAAGAAACTCACAGCTGAATTAGCAAAGCAGTGGAGCTGTGTATTTACAAAGCAATGTAGGATATGCAAGGGAATATGTACAAATTTACAATATTTACAGTATATACAAAGATATACAATAAAGTAGCACAGAAATGAGAGTTCCTCCCTCTGGTGAGGGGGTTCCCCACCTCCGCTCTCCCCTCTCTCCCCCTTTTACCCAGAGTGGGTTAGAAAGAGAAAGAAAAGAGAAAAAAAAATTAGAAACAGTTATGTGTTAATTGGAAAGCAGTTAATACAGGCCTTTGCAGGTTTATCAGTTTCAAGGCCAAAGCCTTGGCCGAAAGCCCAGCACAGAGAGCTGCTGCTCGGCAGAGGAGCGGAAGCAAGACTGAAGATAAAGTGCCGAAATGCCGAGGATACACTCCTGCACGGAAGTTGATAAACAAAAAGAAGGATCTAAACTAATTTCATTGGTAAAGTGGGAGGAAGTACCTTCTGAACTGGGAGTGCAGGAGGGTATACTGGGCATTCCAGCACTTTTCTATCAGTCTTTCTTCCACTTCTCCTTCAGGCTGCAGCTTGCAGCTCCTGGGCTTTCGGCCAAGGCTTTGGCCTTGAAAAATGACACTGATAAGGCCTGTATTAACTACTTCCCAATTAACACAACTGCTTCTAACCTTTTGTTCTCTTTCTCTCTCTTTCTGACCCGCTCTGGGGAAAAGGGGGAGAGAGGGGGAGAGCGGAGGTGGGGAACCCCCTCAGCAGAGGGGGGAACTCTCATTTCTGTGCTACTCTGTTGTATATCTTTGTATATATTGTAAATATTGTAAATTTGTATATCTTTCCCTGCGTTTCCCTGCTTTGTACATATACAGCATGCCATTGCTTTGTTAATTCAGCTGTGAGTTTTTTTTCCCTTTCCCTTCAATTTTTACTTCCCTTTACTTTACAGGGGGGAGGGAGGAGGCTTTTGGGCCTTACCCTTCCAACCCCACGGCATCTGGAGAAAGGTGGTGCTCCAGAACACATCCAATTCATCGATGATATCATCGTCTGGGGTAAAACTGATGAGGAAGTCTTTGAGAAAGGTAACAAAATCATTGACATTCTTCTGGATGCAGGTTTTGCCATCAAGCGAGACAAGGTGAAAGGACCTACCACAGAGATTCAGTTTCTGGGAGTGCGGTGGCAGGATGGACGCCGACACATTCCAGTGGATGTGGTAAACAGAGTCCCTACCATGGCAAGTGCCACAAACAAGCAAGAGACCTTATGGTTCTTGGGGATAGTGGGATTTTGGAGACTGCACATTCCTGGATACAGTCAGATTGTGAAACCTCTGTATGATGTGACTCGAAAGAGAAACAGTTTCCACTGGGGACCTGAACAACAAGCAGCCTTTGACCAAATAAAGGAAGAGGTAGTTCAAGCAGTGGGTCTGGGACCTGTCCGAGATGGTCCAGACATTAAGAACATTTTGGACATGGCTGCAAGTGACAATGGTCCAACCTGGTGCTTGTGGCAAAAAGCTCCAGGTGAGACACGTGGACGACCTCTTGGTTTCTGGAGTAGAGGTTACAGAGGTTCAGAGGCTAATTATACTCCAACAGAAAAAGAGATTCCATCTGCCTATGAAGGAGTGAAAGCATCTTCTGAAGTAATTGGAACTGAATCACAACTTCTCTTAGCTCCCAGATTACCAGTTTTGAATTGGATGTTCAAAGGCAAAGGCTCCACACCACATCATGCCACAGACTCAACATGGTCTAAGTGGATGGCTCTGATAACACAGAGAGCTCGAATGGGAAATCTTGAAAGACTTGGTCTAGTGGAGGTGATCTCAAGTTGGCCTGAAGGTACCAACTGTGCTAAACCTCCAGAGGAGAGAGTGACTTGTGCTGAGGAAGCTCCTCCTTACAATGACCTTTCTGATGATGAAAAGAAATATGCCTTGTTCACAGACGGTTCCTGTCGTCTTGTTGGAAACAAGCGAAGGTGGAAGTCTGCAGTGTGGAGTCCAACACGCTGAGTTGCAGAGGCAAAGAATGGAGAAGGAGAATCCAGTCAGTTTGCAGAGGTAAAAGCTGTCCAGCTAGCTCTCGACGTAGCTGAACGTGAGAGATGGCCAAACCTTTATCTCTACACCGACTCAGGGATGGTAGCCAATGCTCTATGGGGTTGGCTAAAGAACTGGAAGAAGAATGGTTGGCAGAGGAGAGGAAAACCCATTTGGGCATGTGACCGTTTGAGGCGGTGCCTTTAACAAAGGGGACACCATGGCCGAATGTTTTGTAAACAAGACAGGTCTAAACTAATTTCATTGGTGGAGAAGCAGAAGCACTGCCTTCAGTTTTGATTCCCAGTGAGACTTGTCTCAATCAGTTTCAGTCTTCCACTTTCTCCCTCTGCAGCTCACAGTTTCTGAGCTTTCGGCCAGACTGACCTTGGAAAAAGATAAGGCCTCTGCTAACAAATTTGCTGTAACCATATTTCTGCTTTTAATTAACAGATTATTCCTTTTTCTCTCTTTCTAACCCTCTTTGGAAAAAAAGGGGAGAGAAGGGGGTACAGGGGGAGAACCCTCCTCAGCAGAGGAGGGAATTTCGTTCCTGTATTATCGTTTTTCTTTTTACTTTGCTGTATATTTCTGTGTGTATATTGTAAATACTGTAAATTGTGTATTTATCCTGCATTTCCTAAAAATTGCTTGTAAATATAGCATTTCCCTTTCACTCCTCCGGCTGGCTAGCTGTGGTTGTTTTATTTTTTTATCTTCTCTTTGTGGGGAGAGAAGGCTGGGCCTTTCTCTCTAACCCTCCACAATGAGAAAAATAGAAAACAGTTTATCTCTTTGCTGACAAAGCGGAGAAAAGGAAAACAGGGAATGAACCCTAAGAACTCTGAGAGTCCTGAGTCAACTAAGAGACCCTGAGAATCCCTGTTTTCATTAGGAATGTGAGCATCGTTGTGTCTCACTTTCACTGGAATTCTCTTGACTCGATCAGCAATGTCCTGCCACAGGTCGGCTGCCCAAATGGGTTTTCCTTTCCTCTGCCAACCATTCTTCTTGAAGTTCTTTAGCCAACCCCATAGAGCATTGGCTACCATCCGTGAGTCGGTGTAGAGATAAAGCTTTGGCCATCTCTCACGTTCAGCTACGTCGAGAGCTAGCTCTGCAGAGCCTCTCTACCCTCCAGCAGATCAACTACCCCCAGCTTGGTGTCGTCAGCAAATTTACTGATGATGGACTCAATGCCCTCATCCAGATCATCAATAAAGATGTTAAAGAGCATGGGGCCCAGCACAGATCCTTGGGGCACACCACTAGTGACTGGCCGCCAGCTGGATGTGGCACCATTCACCAACACTCTCTGGCCTCGGCCATCCAGTCAGTTCCTAACCAATCACAGTGTGCTCCCGTCCAAGCCATGGGCTGACAGCTTGGTGTGACCGGTTGAGGATGTCCCTTTAAGAAAGGGAATATGGTGGAAGGAAGTTGGAAACCGAAAAGAAGTATCTAAACTAATTTAATTGGTAGAGTGGGAGGAAGCACCTTCTGAACTGGGAGTGCAGGAGGGTATCCTGGGCATTCCAGCACTCTTCTATCAGTCTTTCTTCCGCTCCTCCGCTGAGCAGCAGCTCTCTCTGTGCTGGGCTTTCGGCCAAGGCTTTGACCTTGAAAAAACTGATAGACTGCGAGGCCTGTATTAACTGCTTTCCAACACATAACTGCTTCTAACTTTTTTCTCTTTCTCTCTCTTTCTAACCCGCTCTGGGGAAAGGGGGAGAGAGGGGGGAGCGGAGGTGGGGAACCCCCTCAGCAGGGGATGGGAACTCTCATTTCTGTGCTACTTTATTGCATATCTTTGTCTATATTGTAAATATTGCAAATTTGTATATATTTCCCTGCGTTTCCCTGCTTTGTAAATATTCAGCTCCATTGCTTTGTGCGACCGTTTGAGGCCGTCCCCTTAAGAAAGGGAATATGGTGGACGGAAGTTGGTAAACGGAAAGAATAATCTAAACTATTTCATTGGTGAAGTGGGAGGAAGCACCTTCTGAACTGGGAGTGAACTGGGCATTTCCAGCACTTCTCTGTCAGTCTTGCTTCCACCTCTTCTTTGGGTAGCAGCTCTTTCTCTGCTGGGCTTTCTGCCAAGACTTCAGCCTTGAAACCGATAAGATAGAAGGCCTGTATTGACTCCTTTCCAATTAACACAAAACTGCTTTTAACTTCTTTCTTTCTTCTTTCTCCCTTTTTCTGACCTACTCTGGGGAAAGGGGGGGAAAGAGGGGAGAGCGGAGGTGGGGAACCCCCTCTGCCGAGGGGGGTTACTCTCATTTCTGTGTTACCTTATTGTATATCTTTGTATATATTGTAGATATTGTAAATTTGTAAATATTCCCCTGCATACCCTACATTGCTTTGTAAATATAAAGCTCCTCTGCTTTGCTAATTCAGCTAGTGAGTTTTTTTTCCCTTTCCCCTCAATTTTTCTTTCCCCTTACTTACAAGGGGGGAGGGAGGAGGCTTCTTGGCCTTACACTTCCAACCCACCACATTTTTTTTTTATTGGCGTACCCAACGTGGGGCTCGATAATTAGTTTAATTTATTACTTGATTGATTTAGTGTTTTCTAGCTGAATTAGCAAACATGAAGGTATTGTGGTTTGTGGAGCGATTATTCTTTTCAATTTTTGGGGCTCTGGTTTACAGATATTGTTTGGGTTTGATTTGGGATTACCTGGGTAAATATTTGGTGCAGACAATTTATATGTGGGTTCTGTATAGAGTTAAATTATGGTATGGAAAATGTATTAATATCTTATGGCCAGTGAGATACAGGAATGTTACCTCCACCACTCTCCCAATTGAGATAAAGGGTTTTAAGATTCCGCCTGAGGAGAGAGTAACTTTAGGTGATGCCTGGGATCCAAAGGTGATTTATGTGATGTGTATAAATCTGTTGCTGGTGATGGTAATTGCATATGTACTGTTCTCTCTGCGGTGAGAGAGAAAGATATCCAGAGCTTGTTTTGTTATTAAAACTAGATCAAAAAGAAAACGCCATGGCTCTAGATCAGTCCCACAGACATCTAGTGACGAAGACTGTGCAGAATCTGTGTCAGCTAAAAAGAAGGCTAAAAAGTTAATTGGTAAAGCAGCTCTAAATGACTTTGCTAATTCTGGCAAGCAGCCAAGGGCATCGGCTGGTATCAACATGGTGCCTACTCCTTCTCCCACTCCTTCTCCTTCTTCTTCTTCTCCGTCGGCCATTTACGGAGCAACGTCACTTCCGCCCACTCCCTCGGTGGGACCGGAAGTCACTGCCCCAGCAGCTGATTTATCTCAGGACCTGTCAGCTTCTATTAAGGTGGCTGTAAATTCAAACACAGCTCCAGTTAAGGTGGCTCCTTTAAAGACTAGAGGTGCAAAGGCCAAAGATGGAGAAGAAGAGGAGCTGGAGACTGATCCTGGTGAGGGGCCCTCTACTCTAAAAGATCCTGCTGAGGAGGAAGAGAAGGTTTGTTTTAAAGATCTAGCTAACCTAGTGAGATCAAAGCAGGATAGAGATGAAGTTAGGAAAGCAGCTGGCAAAGGTGGTTCTCAGCTTAAAGAGATCCTTAGGAGAATGACAGCAGGATTATATGGGCAAAGAATTCAGGGAGACGAAGATGAAGATGCTATTTTGGAGTGTTCTTCTCCACGGGAGGAATTGCGAAATGTCCGTAAAGATTTCACCAGGGCAGATAAGGAGCCAGTTCTAGCTTGGCTTAGTAGGTGTTATGATACAGGTGCTTCAGCTCTAACAGTTGGAGACAAGTCAGCAGCTCAGTTAGGAACTCTCTCAAGGGACAATGGAATAGATAGACATCTAGGCGAAGCTCTCGGTAAGGTTAATCTGTGGATACGCCTTTTAATAGCGGTTGCCCTGAGATACCCTTCCCGAGATGATCTTCCCTGGAATCCTAAACCCTGGACTACCATAGATGAGGGAATTAAGCGCTTGAGAGAATTTGCTGTTAGAGAGCTACTCTATGGTGAACATGAAACTCTGAATCCTGATGACATTCCTGTGGGAATTGGTCTTGCTAAAAAGATCATCAAACTTGCTCCTTCCAATTATGCAAACATTCTGGCAAGCAGAATTGTGTCAATAAGTTATGATGGAGCTTCTCCTACGGTTGGCCAATTCAGTGATCAAATGAGACAATTGGAGAATAGCATGACACGTGGTTCTTTGGTCTCAGCCATTAAAACGATGTCTGGTGATATTCAGAATTGCATAAGAGAGTTAAAAGATTCCATATACCAATTGGCACAGAAGGATAATTTCAATTCTCCCTCCAGGTGGGTACAAGTTTCATCTGTGAGGAATACACGTCCTCCAAGGAGGTCATTCCAAAACAGGACATTCCAAAACAGGTCATTCCAAAACAGACCACCAAGGCAATCACGTAGAACTATTTGGATAACTCTGTGTGATCAGTTTGGTGAGAACATGAACCGCTGGGATGGCCAACCAACTTCTAATCTTTTCAGGAGACTGAGGGAATTGCAAAGTGGCAGAACCCGAGGTAGCAATACCAGAAGGGTAGCTGTTACTTCCACAGTTCCCCAGAACGAAACTTATGGTTCCAACAGTGGCTCCAGTAATAACATGCAAAGTTATAACCCTGCAAACTATATGCAATCGACTCATGGATGGTAGCCAATGCTCTATGGGGTTGGCTAAAGAACTGGAAGAAGAGTGGTTGGCAGAGGAAAGGAAAACCCATTTGGGCAGCCAACCTATGGCAGGACATTGCTGATCGAATCGAGAGAATTCCAGTGAAAGTGAGACACATCGATGCTCACATTCCTAAGAGCAAAGCTACTGAGGAACAGCAACACAACCATCAGGCAGATCTAGCTGCAAGAGTTTCTCAAGTAGACATGGACTCTAATCGTGATCTCCACTGGAAACACCGAGGTGAGATATTCTTAGCTCGGTGTGCTCACGATTCGTCAGGACATCAAGGCAGAGATGCAACATACCAATGGGCTCGTGACAGATCCATAGACATTTCCATGGATGCTATCAGACAAGTCATCCATGACTGTGACATTTGTGCTGCTATTAAGCAGGCAAAACGACTTAAGCCCTTGTGGTATGGTGACAGATGGTCCAAGTACAAGTATGGTGAAGCTTGGCAGATTGACTACATCACTCTACCACGTTCTCGTTCTGGTAAGCAATACGTGCGTACTATGGTAGAGGCAAACACTGGATGTTTGGAAACTTATCCAGTTCCACATGCAACTGCACGCAACACCATTCTTGGTCTGGAGAGACAGATCCTGTGGAGACACGGAACTCCAGAGAGGATTGAGTCAAACAACTGGGAAACTGGGAAAAACATTTAGCACAAGCAACCTGGCTGGTAAATAGTAGAGGTTCAGTGAACCGAGCTGGACCTGCACATTCAGATTTGATACGGAAAGTAGAAGGTGATAGAGTTCCTGTTGTTAGAGAAAAGAATCTGTTAGGTAAAACTGTTTGGGTATTTTCACCCTCAGGAGAGGCTAAACCTGTCCGAGGGGTGGTTTCAGCTGAAGGTCCGGGTCACACTTATTGGGTAATGCAAGAGAATGGTGAAATTCAGTGTATTCCACGAAGAAATTTAACTTTAGCTGAAAGAGGTTGATTTCGAACTGCTGTACAGCTACATCGCGTCCAAAGGAAGAATCAACGAGGAATCTACTGTGCACGAACCCTGAGATCCCTGAGAGCCCTGAGTCAACTAAGAGACCCTGAGGATCCCTGTTTCCCTTTTCTTTGCTTCTTCGGCGAAGAAATGAACTGTTTTCCATTTTTCTCATTTTCTGATTTTCTTGGACTTTTGAATCATCTACATCTGAGCATAGCCGGAATGGACTATGAACTTTACTCACGAACTGTAAATGTCGTTTTGGATTGGATGGACAGTATGAACGACCAATGAAATTGTTTAGAAGGGGTGGACTGTGACCGTTTGAGGCTGTCCCCTTAAGAAAAGGAATATGGTGGACGGAAGTTGGTAAACGGAAAGAATAATCTAAACTATTTCATTGGTGAAGTGGGAGGAAGCACCTTCTGAACTGGGAGTGAACTGGGCATTTCCAGCACTTCTCTGTCAGTCTTGCTTCCGCCTCTTCTTTGGGTAGCAGCTCTTTCTCTGCTGGGCTTTCTGCCAAGACTTCGGCCTTGAAATCGATAAGATAGAAGGCCTGTATTGACTCCTTTCCAATTAACACAAAACTGCTTTTAACTTCTTTCTTTCTTCTTTCTCCCTTTTTCTGACCTACTCTGGGGAAAGGGGGGGAAAGAGGGGAGAGCGGAGGTGGGGAACCCCCTCTGCCGAGGGGGGTTACTCTCATTTCTGTGTTACCTTATTGTATATCTTTGTATATATTGTAGATATTGTAAATTTGTAAATATTCCCCTGCATACCCTACATTGCTTTGTAAATATAAAGCTCCTCTGCTTTGCTAATTCAGCTTGTGAGTTTTTTTTCCCTTTCCCCTCAATTTTTCTTTCCCCTTACTTACAAGGGGGGAGGGAGGAGGCTTCTTGGCCTTACACTTCCAACCCACCTTCTGAACTGGGAGTGCAGGAGGGTATCCTGGGCATTCCAGCACTCTTCTATCAGTCTTTCCTCCGCTCCTCCGCCGAGCAGCAGCTCTCTCTGTGCTGGGCTTTCGGCCAAGGCTTGACCTTGAAAAAACTGATAGACTGCGAGGCCTGTATTAACTGCTTTCCAATTAACACGTAACTGCTTCTAACTTTTTTCTCTTTCTCTCTCTTTCTAACCCGCTCTGGGGAAAAGGGGAGAGAGGGGGGAGCGGAGGTGGGGAACCCCCTCAGCAGGGGATGGGAACTCTCATTTCTATGCTACTTTATTGTATATCTTTGTCTATATTGTAAATATTGCAAATTTGTATATATTTCCCTGCGTTTCCCTACTTTGTAAATATTCAGATCCATTGCTTTGCTAATTCAGCTGTGAGTTTTTTTTCCTTTCCCTTCAATTTCCTTTCCCTTTACTTTACAGGGGGGAGGGAGGAGGCTTTTTGGCCTTACCTTTCCAACCCCTTGATATTTTTTTCTTGGCGCCCAACATTGGGCAGATAATTAGTTTAATTTATTACTTGATTGATTTAGTGTTTTCTATCTGAATTAGCAAACATGAAGGTGTTGTGGTTTGTAGAATGATTATTCTTTTTAATTTTGGGGGCTCTGGTTTACAGATATTGTTTGGGTTTGATTTTGGATTACCTGGGTGTCGTAGTTTGGGCTGGCTGCCCTCTGCTACAGGGGTGTTTCCTGTGTCCAGAAGTCCAGCCCAGTGGGTGGACACAGGAAATTAGGTTATTTCCTACCATGATCCCTTGCACCACTAAAAGTTTCGCGGCGGGGTCTGGCACTTCCTCTTTTCTTCCTCCTCCGTCAGCCGGTAACATGGGGGAGATGTCTCCTGGCTTTGGGCCTGGCTAGGCCCAAGGCCACGGGGGGATGGGCAGTCTCAGATCTGGCCAGCTGAGACTAGCCTAGCAATGGGAGGGGGAAGAAGGAGCTCTGGGGGTCTTGGGTGTACCCTCAGGTAGGGATGGGATTTCTCTGGGTCTGTTTTGGGTTCTTTTCTCTTGTCACTGTATTTCTAGTTCTCTGCACGCACTCACTGTTCTATTTAAACTTTCCATCACTTTTGCAATCTGTTTGTCTGAGTCGTTATTTCTGCGCGTGGTGGGGAGGGGGTCTGCCCCAACCCACTACACTGGGTAAATATTTGTTGCGGACAATTTTTCTGTGGGTTATGTATAGAGTTAGACTATGGTATGGAAAATGCGTGGATTTCTTATGGCCAGTGAGATACAGAAATGTTACCTCCACCACGCTCCCAATTGAGATAAAGGGTTTTAGGATTCCGGCGGAGGAGAGAGTAACTTTAGGTGATGCCTGGGATCCAAAGGTGATTTATGTGATGTGTATAAATCTGTTGCTGGTGATGGTAATTGCATATTTACTGTTCTCTCTGCGGCGTGAGAGAAAGATATCCAAAGCTTGTTTTATTATTAAGACTAGATCAAAAAGAAAACGCCATGGCTCTGGATCAGTTCCAGAGCCATCTAGTGATGAGGAATGTGGGGAATCTCTGTCAGTTAAAAAGAGGGCTAAAAAGTTAATTGGTAAAGCAACTCTAAATGAATTTCCTGCTGATTCTGGCAATCTGCCAAGGGCAGCGGCTGGTATCAACATGGCGCCTACTCCTTCTCCTCCTCCTTCTTCTCCGTCGGCCATTAATGGAGCAACGTCATTTCCGCCCACTCTCTCGGTGGGACCGGAAGTCATTGCCCCAGCAGCTGATTTATCTCAGGACCTGTCAGCTTCTATTAAGGTGGCTGTAAATTCTAACACAGCTCCAGTTAAGGTGGCTGTTTTAAAGACTAGAACTACAAAGACCAAAGATGATGGAGAAGAAGAGCTGGAGACTGATCCTGGTGAGGGGCCCTCCACTCTAAGAAATCCTGCTGCGGAGGAAGAGAAGGTTTGTTTTAAAGATCTAGCTAACCTAGTGAGAGCAAAGCAGGATCGAGATGCAGCTAGGAAAGGAGCTGGCAAAGGTGGTTCTCAGCTTAAAGAGATCCTTGAGAAAATGACAGCAGGATAGAATAGAATAGAATAGAATAGAATAGAATAGAATAGAATAGAATAGAATAGAATAGAATAGAATTAACCAGGTTGGAAGAGACCTTCAAGATCATCACGTCCAACCTATCACCCAACACCACCCAATCAACTAACCCATGTAACCAAGCACCCTGTCAAGTCTCCTCCTGAACACCACCAGTGACGGCGACTCCACCACCTCCCCAGGCAGCCCATTCCACTGGGCAATCACTCTCTCCGTGTAAAACTTCCTCCTGACCTCCAGCCTGAACTTCCCCTGGCGCAGCCTGAGACTGTGTCCTCTTGTTCTGGTGCTGGCTGCCTGGGAGAAGAGACCAACCTCTGCCTGTTTACAACCCCCCTTCAGGTAGTTGTAGAGAGCAAGAAGGTCACCCCTGAGTCTCCTCCTCTCCAGGCTAAGCAGCCCCAGCTCCCTCAGCCTCTCCTCATAGGGCTTGTGTTCCAAGCCCCTCACTAACTACGTTGCCCTTCTCTGGACTCGTTCCAGCAAGTCAACATCCTTCCTAAACTGCGGGGCCCAGAACTGGACACAGTACTCAAGGTGTGGCCTAACCAGTGCAGTGTACAGGGGCAGAATGACCTCCCTGCTCCTGCTGGCCACACTGTTCTTGATGCAGGCCAGGATGCCATTGGCCCTCTTGGCTGCCTGGGCACACTGCAGGCTCATGTTCAGCCTACCATCAACCAGCACCCCCAGGTCCCTCTCTGCCTGGCTGCTCTCCAGCCACTCTGACCCCAGCCTGTAGCACTGCATGGGGTTGTTGTGGCCAATGTGCAGAACCCGGCACTTGGATGTGTTAAATCTCATGCCGTTGGACTGTCGAGGTCTCTCTGCAAAGCCTCTCTACCCTCTAGCAGATCAATTAGGATTAGGATTAATTAGGATTAGGATTATTAGGACAAAAAGTTCAGGGAGAGGAAGACGAAGATGATATTTTGGAATGTTCCTCACCGCGTGAGGAATTGAGAAATGTCCGTAAAGATTACACCAGGGCAAATAAAGAGCCAGTTCTAGCTTGGCTTAGCAGGTGATATGATACAGGTGCTCCAGCTCTAACAGTTGGAGACAAGTCATCAGCTCAGTTAGGAACTCTCTCAAGGGATAATGGAATAGATAGACATCTAGGCAGGGTTCTCGGTAAGGTTAATCTGTGGAGACGCCTTTTAATGGTGGTTGCCCTGAGATACCCTTCCCGAGATGATCTTCCCTGGAATCCTAAACCCTGGACTACCATAGATGAGGGAATTAAGCGCTTGAGAGAATTTGCTGTTAGAGAGATACTCTATGGTGAACATGAAACTCTGAATCCTGATGACATTCCTGGGGGTATTGTTCTTTCTAAAAAGATCATCAAACTTGCTCCTTCCAATTATGCAAACATTCTGGCAAGCAGAATTGTGTCAAGAAATTATGGTGGAGCTTCTCCCACGGTTGGCCAATTCAGTGATCAAATGAGACAATTGGAGGATAGCATGACACGTGTTTCTTTGGTTTCAGCCATTGAAACTCTGTCTGGAAAAATTGAGAGCTGCATGAAAGATCTTAAAGATTCCATATACCAATTGGCAAAGAAGGATAATTTCAATTCTCCCTCCAGGTGGATACAAGTTTCATCTGTGAGGAATACACGTCCTCCAAGGAGGTCATTCCAAAACAGGACATTCCAAAACAGGTCATTCCAAAACAGACCACCAAGGCAATCACGTAGAACTATTTGGATAACACTGCGTGATCAGTTTGGTGAGAACATGAACCGCTGGGATGGCCAACCAACTTCTAATCTTTTCAGGAGACTGAGGGAATTGCAAAGTGGCAGAACCCGAGGTAGCAATACCAGAAGGGTAGCTGTTACTTCCACAGTTCCCCAGAACAACTCTAGTAGATCCAACAGTGGCTCCAGTTATAACATGCAAAGCTATAACACTGCACACTGTTCACAATGCACATGTGGGTATGTTCCCCATAACTAGGGGTGCCCTGCCTCCCGCCAGGGGGAGGAGAGGGATAACAGAGATAATAGAATCTATTTGGATGTGTACATCCAGTTGCCTGGCACTTCACAATTTCGGAAGTACAGGGCCTTGGTTGACACAGGAGGTCAGTGCACCATAATGCCATCAAATTATCAGGGATCAGAGTCTATAACTATTCTGGGAGTCACTGGTGGATCTCAAGAGTTAAGTAAGGTAGAGGTTAATATAAGTTTAACTGGTAAACAATGGAGGAAGCATACAGTTGTGACCGGACCTGACGCACCTTGTATTTTGGGAATTGATTTTCTGAGAGAAGGGCGTTTCAAAGACCCTAGAGCTTACAAATGGGCTTTTGGAGTAGATTCTATAGAAATTGATGGACAAAAATTGAAGCTCTCTGCAAGACATGAGCTTTCTGATGAATCTGCGGTTGTGGGACAACATAAGAAACAGGACATTAAATTGCCGGTTGCTTCTCAGACTGTGCATCACAGACAATACAGAACCAACCGTGACTCTTTGTTGCCCATTCAGAATCTGATTCGTCAGTTGGAGAGTCAGAAAGTCGTCAGCAAAACTCATTCACCTTTCAACAGTCCAGTGTGGCCTGTGCGGAAGCAGAATGGAGATTGGCGTCTGACAGTAGATTGCCGAGCCCTGAATGAAGTGACACCACCTATGAGTGCAGCAGTACCAGACATGATGGAGCTACAGTATGAGCTGGAATCCAAAGTGGCCAAATGGTATGCTACCATAGACATTGCTAATGCATTTTTCTCTATTCCCATAGCAGAGGAATGCAGGCCTCAGTTTGCTTTCACCTGGAGAGAAATCCAGTACACTTTCAACAGACTGCCAATGGGCTGGATCCACAGCTCAAGCATCTGTCATGCGGTGATCCACGACGCTCTGGAGAAAGGCGGTGCTCCAGAACACATCCAGTTCATTGATGATATCATCGTCTGGGGTAAAACTGCTGAGGAAGTCTTCGAGAAAGGTAACAAGATCATTGACATTCTTCTGAATGCAGGTTTTGCCATCAAGCGAGACAAGGTGAAAGGACCTGCAACAGAGATTCAATTTCTCGGAGTGCAGTGGCAGGATGGATGCCGACACATTCCAGTGGATGTGGTAAATAGAGTCTCTACCATGGCAAATCCCACAAACAAGCAAGAGACCTTATGGTTCTTGGGGATAGTGGGATTCTGGAGACTGCACATTCCTGGATACAGTCAGATTGTGAAACCTCTGTATGATGTGACTCGAAAGAGAAACCATTTCCACTGGGGACCTGGACAACAAGCAGCCTTTGACCAGATAAAGCAAGAGGTACTTCAAGCAATGGGTCTGGGACCTGTCCGAGATGGTCCAGACATTAAGAACATTTTGTACACGGCTGCAAGTGACAATGGTCCAACCTGGTGCTTGTGGCAAAAAGCTCCAGGTGAGACACGTGGACGACCTCTTGGTTTCTGGAGTAGAGGTTACAGAGGTTCAGAGGCTAATTATACTCCAACAGAAAAAGACATTTTAGCTGCCTATGAAGGAGTAAAAGCATCTTCTGAAGTGATTGGAACAGAATCACAACTTCTTCTAGCTCCCAGATTACCAGTTTTGAATTGGATGTTCAAAGGCAAAGGCTCTGCACCACATCATGCCACAGACTCAACATGGTCTAAATGGATGGCTCTGATAACACAGAGAGCTTGAATGGGAAATCTTGAAAGACCTGGTCTAGTGGAGGTGATCTCAAGTTGGCCTGAAGGTATCAACAGTGCCAAACCGCCAGAGGAGAAAGTAACTTGTGCTGAGGAAGCTCCTCCTTACAGTGATCTTTCTGATGATGAAAAGAAATATGCTTTGTTCACAGACGGTTCCTGTCGTCTTGTTGGAAACAAGTGCAGGTGGAAGTCTGCAGTGTGGAGTCCAACACGCCGAGTTGCAGAGGCGAAGGATGGAGAAGGAGAATCCAATCAGTTCACAGAGGTAAAAGCTGTCCAGCTAGCTCTCGACGTAGCTGAACATGAGAGATGGCCAAAGCTTTATCTCTACACCGACTCATGGATGGTAGCCAATGCTCTATGGGGTTGGCTAAAGAACTGGAAGAAGAGTGGTTGGCAGAGGAATGGAAAACCCATTTGGGCAGCCAACCTGTGGCAGGACATTGCTGATCGAATTGAGAGAATTCCAGTGAAAGTGAGACACATCGATGTTCACATTCCTAAGAGCAAAGCTACTGAGGAACAGCAACACAACCATCAGGCAGATCTAGCTGCAAGAGTTTCTCAAGTAGACATGGACTCTAATCTTGATCTCGACTGGAAACACCGAGGTGGGATATTCTTAGCTCGGTGGGCTCATGATTCGTCAGGACATCAAGGCAGAGATGCAACATACCAATGGGCTCGTGGCAGATCCATAGACATTTCCATGGATGCTATCACACAAGTCATCCACGACTGTGACATTTGTGCTGCTATTAAGCAGGCAAAACGACTTAAGCCCTTGTGGTATGGTGACAGATGGTCCAAGTACAAGTATGGTGAAGCTTGGCAGATTGACTACATCACTCTACCACGTTCTCGTTCTGGTAAGCAATACGTGCTTACTATGGTAGAGGCAAACACTGGATGGTTGGAAACTTATCCAGTTGCACATGCAACTGCACGCAACACCATTCTTGGTCTGGAGAGACAGATCCTGTGGAGACACGGAAGTCCAGAGAGGATTGAGTCAGACAACGGAACTCATTTCAAGAACAACCTTGTAAAGAACTGGGCATATGGGCACGGTATTGAGTGGATATTCCATATTCCCTACTATGCACCAGCTGCAGGGAAGATTGAACGCTACAACGGTTTGTTGAAGACCACTCTTAAAGCCATGGGAGGTGGATCTTTGAAAAACTGGGAAAAACATTTAGCACAAGCAACCTAGCTGGTAAATAGAGGTTCAGTGAACCGAGCTGGACCTGCACATTCAGATTTCCTACAGAAAGTAGAAGGTGATAGAGTTCCAGTTGTTAGAGAAAAGAATCTGTTAGGTAAAACTGTTTGGGTATTTTCACCCACAGGAGAGGCTAAACCTGTCCGAGGGGTAGTTTCAGCTGAAGGTCCGGGTCACACTTATTGGGTAATGCAAGAGAATGGTGAAATTCAGTGTATTCCACAAAGAAATTTAACTTTAGCTGAAAGAGTTTAGTATCAAACTGTTGTACAGCTGCATCGCATCCAAAGGAAGAGTCAATGAGGAAATCTACAGTGCACGAACCCTGAGATCCCTGAGAGCCCTGAGTCAACTAAGAGACCCTGAGAATCCCTGTTTCCCTTTTCTTTGCTTCTTCGGCGAAGAAATGAACTGTTTTCCATTTTTCTCATTTTCTGATTTTCTTGGACTTTTGAATCATCTACATCTGAGCATAGCCGGAATGGACTATGAACTTTACTCACAAACTGTAAATATCATCTTGGATTGGATGGACAGTATGAACAGCCAATGAAATTGTTTAGAGGGGGTGGACTGTGACTGGTTGAGGATGTCCCTTTAAGAAAGGGAATATGGTGGAAGGAAGTTGGTAAACGAAAAGAAGGATCTAAACTAATTTCATTGGTAGAGTGGGAGGAAGCACCTTCTGAACTGGGAGTGCATCCTGGGCATTCCGGCACTCTTCTATCAGTCTTTCTTCCGCTCCTCTGCCGAGCAGCAGCTCTCTCTGTGCTGGGCTTTCGGCCAAGGCTTGACCTTGAAAAAACTGATAGACTGCGAGGCCTGTATTAACTGCTTTCCAATTAACACATAACTGCTTCTAACTTTTTTCTCTTTCTCTCTCTTTCTAACCCGCTCTGGGGAAAGGGGGAGAGAGGGGGAGCGGAGGTGGGGAGCCCCCTCAGCAGGGGGTGGGAACTCTCATTTCTGTGCTACTTTATTGTATATCTTTGTCTATATTGTAAATATTTTAAATTTGTATATATTTCCCTGCGTTTCCCTGCTTTGTAAATATACAGCTCCATTGCTTTGCTAATTCAGCTGTGAGGTTTTTTTCCTTTCCCTTCAATTTTCTTTCCCTTTACTTTACAGGGGGGAGGGAGGAGGCTTTTTGGCCTTACCCTTCCAACCCTACGACACTTGGCCAGGAATTTGCTATGGGGGACAGTGTCAAAGGTCTTGCTGGGGTCCAGGTAGACTACATCCACAGGCCTCCCCACATCCACCAGGCGGGTCACCTGATCATAGAAGGAGATCAGGTTGGTCAGGCAGGACCTGCCCTTCCTAAATCCATGCTGGCTAGGCCTGATCCCTTCGCCATCCTTTAAGTGCTGTGTGATTGCACTCAGGATGACCTGTTCCATGATCTTGCCTGGCACTGAGGTCAGGCTGACAGGCCTATAATTCCCTGGCTCATCCAGCCGGCCCTTCTTATGGATGGGCACAACATTGGCTAGCTTCCAGTCCTCTGGGACCTTTCCAGTGAGCCAGGACTGCTGGAAAATGACGGATAGTGGCTTGGCCAGCTCATCTGCCAGCTCTCTCAGCACCCTAGGATGGATCCCTTGCTTAATTGGAGCTGTGTTTGAATTTACAGCCACCTTGACAGAAACTGACAGGTTTTGAGCCAGATCAGCTGCTGTGGGAGCTGCTTCCGGTCCCGCTGAGAGAGTGGGTGGGAGTGGCTGTGACTCGTTAACGGCCGAAGAAGAAGAAGGCGGGGGAGCCGCCATGTTGGCAACTGCCGCTGCCCCTGGCAGCTTGCCAGAATCAGCCACAGAGCCGTTCAAAGCAGCTTTTCCAATAGACTTTTTAACTTTATCTTTAACTGACGCAGATTCTCCATTCTCCGCATTACTAGATGTTTCTGGGGCTGACCCTGAGGTACGCCGCCTTCTCCTTGCTTAATAATAAAACATGCTCTGGACACCTTTTTCTCCCGACGCAAGGAAAATAGCAAATACACATTAGTTATCACCAGCAGCAGGGTTACACGCATCAAATAAATCACCTTTGGATCCCAGCCATCACTTAAAGTTACTTTTCCCCCTACTGGGATCTTAAACTCCTTTATCTCAATCGGGAGAGTGCTAGATGTCACATTCCTGTATCTTGCAGGCCATAAAAAATCCAGGCAGAGACCATACAGAAGCCTCATTTTGTACATAAACCACAAATAAATTTTGTGCATCAAATAGTTACCCAGATGATCGATAAGGAGGCCCAGAGAGTACTTGTAGATCAGAACCGAACACACTGAGAATAGAAATTGTTTAAAAATCCGAAGCACCTTCATGTTTGCTAGTCTGGCTCGAGCAAGCAATAAATCAAGCTAATTTTCCGCCACACATTGGGAAGCCAAAAAAAATGTGGATGGTTGGAGAGAAAGGCCCAGCCTTCTCCCCCCACAAAGAGAAGAAAAAAAAATAAAACAACCATAGCTAGCCAGCCGGAGGAGTGAAAGGGAAATGCTATATTTACAAGCAATTTTTAGGGAATGCAGGATATATACACAATTTACAGTATTTACAATATATACACAGAAATATACAGTAAAGTAAAAACGGTAATACAGGAACGAAATTCCCTCCTCTGATGAGGAGGGTTCCCCTCCTGTGCCCCCTTCTCTCCCCTTTTTCCCCAAAGAGGGTTAGAAAGAGAGAAAAAGAGCAATTGCTAATAAAAGCAGTTATAAATTAAAGCAAAGTGTTAGTAGGCCACATGCTTATCTGTCCAAGGTCAGTCTGGCAGAGAGCCTAGAAGCAGACGAGCTGGAAAGGGAGGAGGGAAGAGTGAACTGAGGAAAGTCTCAGCTGCACTCAAAACTTAAAGTTGCATTCTACCAATCTACCAATTAAAGTCGTTTAGACCTGTCTTTTGTTTACAAAACATTCAGCCAGATGCCCCAGTACTGTCTTTTTCTTAAAGGCTCAGCCTCAAATGGTCACACTCATTTCCTGATTTTCTTGGACTTTTGAATCATTTATGTATGAGTGTAGTCGGAATGGACTATGAACTTTTACTTACGAACTGTAAATATTGTTTTGGATTGGATGGACAGTATGAACAAACAAATAAAATTGTTTAGAAGGGGTGGAATGTATCCGTTTGAGGCTGTGCGTTTAAGAAAAGGGATAGTGCTGGGACACTATGGCTGAATGTTTTGGAATATTAACGAAAACAATCAGATATTCTAAATGAATTTCATTGGTAGATTGGTAGAATGCAACTTTAAGTTTTGAGTTCAGTTGGAACTTTTCTCAGTTCGCTCCTTTTCTTCTCCCTTTCCAGCTCGTCTGCTTCTGGGCTCCCTGCCAGAGCAACCTTGAACAGATAAGCAAGAGGCCTACTAATATTCTGCTTTATTAATAACTGCTCTTTTTCTCTCTTTCTAACCATCTTTGGGATAAAAGGGGTGAGAAGGGGGTACAGGGGGGGAACCCTCCTCTGTTATGGAGGAGGGAATTTCGTTCCTGTATTTTTTTTGTTTTTTCTTACTTTGCTGCATATTTCTGTATATATGTTGCAAATAACTATAAATTGTGTACATATCCTGCATTTTCCACATTGCTTGTAAAATATAGCATTTTCTTTTTGCTTCTCCGGCTGGCTAGCTGTGGTTTTTCTTCCTCTTTGTGGCGGGGAGGAGGCTAGGCCTTCTCTCCAAACCACCACAAATTGCCAACCTCATGATTCCTTCAGACTACTACCCCCTTCTGGTCTTTCAGGTGGGTAGTGACGATGCGAAAATGAGAGGCTCACAATCAATTAAGAAATATTTCAGAACCTTAGGGCAACTGCTAAAGGGATCAGGAGCTCAAGTTGTGTTCTCTGTGTGACCGTTTGAGGCTGTCCCCTTAAGAAAAGGAGTATTGTAGTCGGATGTTTGTAAACGAAAAGACGGATCTAAATTAATTTCATTGGTAGAGTGGGAGGAAGCACCTTCTGAACTGTGAGTGCAGCAGGGTATCCTGGGCATTCCTGCACTTTTCTGGTCAGTCTGTCTTCCCCCTCCTTCGGTAGCAGCAGCTCGCTGTTTCTGGGCTTTCGGCCAAGGCTTGACCTTGAAACTGATAAACTGCAAGGCCTGTACTAACCACTTTCCAATTAACAAATAACTGCTTCTAATTATTTTTTCTGTCTCTTCTCTTTCTAACCTTCTCTGGGGAAAGGGGGAGAGAGGGGGGAGCAGAGGTGGGGAACCCCCTCAGCAGAGGGGGGAACTCTCATTTTTGTGCTTTGTTGTATATTTCTGTATATATTGTAAATATTGTAAATTTTGTATATTCCCCTGCATATCCTATGTTGCTTTGTAAATATACAGCACCCACTGCTTTGCTAATTCAGCTGTGAGGTTTTTTTTTCTTCACTGTCCGGGGGCAGGAGGCCTTTCCCTTCCAACCCTACGACACTCTGCTATCCCTCTAACGTCAGCAATGGATGAGGGAACACTGAGGAAGGGCCGACAGGTCAATTCATGGCTCAGGGGCTGGTGCCATTGACAGGGCTTTGGGTTCCACAATCATGGATTGGTTTTCAAGGCACCAGAACTGAAAACACCTTATGTGACACACTTGTCCCAGAGGGGGAAAAGAATCCTGGGGCAGGAATTGGCAGGGCTCATAGATAGGGCTTTAAACTAGATTTGAAGGGGGAAGGGGTTAATAGTCTCCTGCTGGCCAGTGACAAACAGAGGGGCAGCTCACCAGCAGCAGAGAGATGGAGAGCTGGTAAGGGCTCTCAACTTGCTGCCCTGAGGCAAGCCACGAATGATCCACCAGGACATTCTGTGGAAACCGAGGGGAATTGGCAAAAGAGGAGGACAGGGCCAGCCCAGCTGAAGTGCTTCTATGTGAATGCACACAGTATCACAGTATAATTTAGGTTGGAAAGGACCTCGAGGATCATCGAGTCCAACCTATCAACACAGCCCCCCTGACTAGACCATGGCACCAAGTGCCACGTACAATCTCCTCTTGAACGCCTCCAGGGATGGTGACTCCACCACCTCCCTGGGCAGCACATTCCAATGACGAATGACTCGCTCGGTGAAGAACTTCCTCCTCACCTCGAGTCTAAACTTCCCCTGGCGCAGCTTGAGACTGTGTCCCCTTGTTCTGGTGCTGGTTGCCTGGGAGAAGAGACCAACCCCTTCCCGGCCAAAACCACCTTTCAGGTAGTTGTAGAGGGCAATGAGGTCACCCCTGAGCCTCCTCTTCTCCAGGCTAAACAATCCCAGCTCCCTCAGCCTCTCCTCATAGGGCTTGTGTTCAAGGCCTCTCACCAGCCTTGTTGCCCTTCTCTGGACACGTTCAAGTGTTTCGATGTCCTTCTTAAACTGAGGGGCCCAGAACTGGACACAGTACTCAAGGTGTGGCCTAACCAATGCAGAGTACAGGGGCACAATGACTTCCCTGCTCCTGCTGGCCACACTATTCCTAATGCAGGCCAGGATGCCATTGGCCCTCTTGGCCACCTGGGCACACTGCTGGCTCATATTCAGGTGGCTGTCGATCAGCACACCCAGGTCCCTCTCTGTCTGGGAGCTCTCCAGCCACTCCAACCCCAGCCTGTAGCTCTGCATGGGATTGCCGTAGCCAAAGTGCAGCACTCGGCACTTGGACTTGTTGAATGCCATCCCATTGGACTCTGCCCATCTGTCCAGTCGGTCGAAGACCCTCTGCACAGCTTGGGCAACAAACAGGATGAGTTAAGGGCCGCTGTGCTGCTGGGATGCCACGACATAGTGGCTATTACTGAAACTTGGTGGGATGAATCCCATGACTGGGATGTAGGGATAGATGGGTATAAGCTCTTTAGGAAGGATAGGCAGGGAAGGAGAGGAGGAGGTGTTGTCCTCTATGTCAATAACCAGCCAGAATCAGTGGAGGTCCAACTGGGGAGGGATGATGAGCTGGTTGAGAGTGTATGGGTTAAAATTAAAGGCAAGGCAAGGGAAGGAGATATTACTGTGGGGGTCTCCTACAGGCCACCTGACCAGCAGATCCAAGCAGATGAGGCCCTCCACAGGCAAATAGAAGCAGCTTCCAGGTCACAAGCCCTGGTCCTCATGGGTGATTTCAACCACCTGGACATCTGCTGGAGGGACAACACAGCAAGGCACCAGCAATCCAGTATGTTCCCGGACTGCATAGAAGACAACTTCCTCCTCCAAATGGTAGAGGAACCAACAAGAAATGGTGCTATGCTGGACCTTGTTCTCACCAACAGGGAAGGTCTGGTAACCAATGTGAGGCTCAGAGACAACCTTGGCTGCAGTGACCATGAAGCAGTTGAATTTAATATCCTCAGGGCAATCAGGAGGAAGTATTCACACAGTATCACAGTATCACTTAGGTTGGAAAGGACCTCGAGGATCATCGAGTCCAACCTGACACCGCAGACCCCATGACTAGACCATGGCACCAAGTGCCACGTCCAATCTCCCCTTGAACGCCTCCAGGGTCGATGACTCAACCACCTCCCTGGGCAACCCATTCCAATGCCGAATGACTCGCTCGGTGAAGAACTTCCTCCTCACCTCGAGTCTGAACCTCCCCTGGCGCAGCTTGAGACTGTGTCCCCTTGTTCTGGTGCTGGTTGCCTGGGAGAAGAGGCCAACTCCCTCCTGGCTACAACCACCCTTCAGGTAGTTGTAGAGGGCAATAAGGTCACCCCTGAGCCTCCTCTTCTCCAGGCTAAACAATCCCAGCTCCCTCAGCCTCTCCTCATAGGGCTTGTGTTCAAGGCCTCTCACCAGCCTTGTTGCCCTTCTCTGGACACGCTCAAGTGTCTCAATGTCCTTCTTAAACTGAGGAGCCCAGAACTGGACACAGTACTCAAGGTGCGCTTACAACCCTAGACTTTAGGCGTGCAGACTTTGATGGCTTCAGGGATCTGCTAGCCAAAGTGTCGTGGGACAAAGCCCTGGAGGGAAGAGGGACCCAGGACAGCTGGTCAGTATTCAAGGACCACCTCCTCTGTGTCCAGGAGTTATGTATACCAACAAAGAGAAAAGCAGGTAAGAATGCTAGGAGGCCTGCCTGGATGGGCAAGGAGCTACTGGACACACTATTACTTAAAAGGAAACTCTACAGGAAGTGGAGAGAAGGACAGGTAGAACACAGGGAATATAAGGAAGCTGCCCGAGCAGCAAGAGTCCTGGTTAGGAAAGCCAAAGCAGAGTTCGAATTGAATCTAGCCAGGGAGGTTAAAGGGAACACTAAGAACTTCTACAGGTATATTAATGGGAAGAAGACTAGGGAAGGTGTGGGCCCCCTCAGAAAGGCAACTGGTGTCATGGACACAAGTGATGAGGAAAAGGCTGAGGTACTCAATAACTTCTTTACCTCAGTCTTCACTGCAAGGGCCTCTAGCCACACTCCTGATGTTATGGAAGACAATGCCAGGGATGGGGAGGAAGAACTGCCCATTGTAAGTGAAGATCAGGTTCGTGATCACCTGAAGAACCTGAAAGTGTTCAAGTCCATGGGACCCGACGGGATTCACCCATGGGTACTGAGAGAACTGGCAGATGAGGTTGCTAAACCCCTCTCTATTATATTTCAAAAGTCATGGCAATCTGCTGAAGTCCCCACAGACTGGAAAAGGGGAAACATTGCCCCCATCTTCAAAAAGGGCAAGAAGGAGGAACCAGGGAACTACAGGCCAGTCAGTCTCACCTCTGTGCCTGGAAAGATCATGGAGCAGATCCTCCTGGAGGCACTACTCGCTCAGAAGAATAGTGAAGAGGTGATTGGGAACAGTAAGCATGGCTTTGCCAAGGGCAAATCCTGCCTGACCAACCTGGTGGCCTTCTATGAGCAGGTGATGAAATTAATAGATGAGGGGCGAGCAACTGATGTCGTTTACCTGGACCTGAGCAAAGCCTTCGACACTGTCCCGCACCACATCCTGGTCTCCAAACTGGTGACACATGGGTTTGATGGGTGGACCACTAGATGGATAAGGAACTGGCTTGATGGCCGCACCCAAAGAGTGGCTGTAAATGGCTCCATGTCCCAGTGGAGGCCAGTGACAAGCGGAGTCCTTCAGGGATCAGTCCTGGGACCTGTCTTGTTCAACATCTTTGTGGGTGACATTGAGTGCACCCTCAGCAAGTTTGCTGATGACACCAAGCTGTGTGGTGCAGCAGACACGCTGGAGGGAAGGGAGGCCATCCAGAGGGACCTTGACAGGCTGGAGAGGTGGGCACAAGCCAACCTCATGAGTTTCAGCAAGACCAAGTGCAGGGTCCTGCATCTGGGTCGAGGTAATCCCAGGCACAAATACAGGCTGGGCAGTAACTGGCTGGAAAGTAGCCCTGAAGAGAGAGACTTGGGGGTGCTGGTGGACAAGCAGCTCAACATGAGCTCTCAGTGTGCACTTGCAGCCTGCAAAGCCAATCAGATCCTGGGCTGCATCAGAAGTGTGGCCAGCAGGTCAAGGGAGGTGATTCTCCCCCTCTACTCAGCTCTGGTGAGACCCCACCTGGAGTACTGCGTCCAGTTCTGGAGCCCCTATTACAAGAGGGATATGGACGTGCTGGAACGTGTCCAGAGAAGGGCCACAAGGATGATCAGAGGGCTGGAGCACCTCTCCTATGAGGACAGACTGAAGGAGTTGGGGCTGTTCAGTCTGCAGAAGAGAAGGCTCCGAGGTGACCTAATTGTGGCCTTCCAGTATCTGAAGGGGGCCTACAGGAAGGCTGGGGAGGGACTTCTCAGGATCTCAGGTAGTGATAGGACTAGGGGGAATGGAATGAAGCTGGAGGTGGGGAGATTCAGGCTGGATGTGAGGAGGAGGTTCTTCACCATGAGAGTGGTGAAGCCCTGGAATGGGTTTTCCAGGGAGGTGGTTGAGGCCCCATCCCTGGAGGTGTTTAAGAGCAGGCTGGATGAGGCTCTGGCCAGCCTGATCTAGTGTGGGGTGTCCCTTCCCCATGGCAGGGAGGTTGGAACTCGATGATCCTTGTGGTCCCTTCCAACCCTGACTGATACTATGATACTGTGATATAGACCAATGAATAGGAAGCAAAGTTAGGGGGAAAAAGTATATTTATATGTATATGTGTGTAGATAGATAGATAGGTAGGTAGACAGATAGATTGATAGGTATGTCAGATTTCACAGGAAATGATTGTTCTATTATTTTGTGAAGATTTATTTTTGATTTTCATGGAATATCTGAATTAAATTTACACCCATATATATATTGCACTGCCTTGGATATGTTCTCAATGCAATTGTGCACTTAAAATTCTCATTTAAAACTTCTTTTGTGTTACATTTGGAAGACAAATATTCACATAGTCTTATAAAAAGGCGTCTCCACTGGAGTCCTAGAATGGAGGTACGTTTTTTGAAGGCTTCAATGTCTAAACAGATTGCTCCAGGAGTGAACAATTTTTGGCATCTACCTAATTAAGTTAAAAGTTAATATATTCCCTTGGTTGCTCCTTTCTTCCGGAAGCATTCAAAAAATGCATTGAAGTAAGGAAGTTCAAGCTTTCAGTATCTGCTGCTCTTGGTCTTTCTCACAAATTCTTTAGCTGATTACATGCTCCTGCTTTCAACAACATGAGCTTTGTACCCCATGTTTTGTAAAGAATCATTTCCCCAACCACCCTCTCTAAGGCCACTTTTGGTCAATTAGAAAAGTTAGCATCTGGATGTGAGTACTTTCACTACATACACTTAAAATGCCCAAGGGAATGAATTTTCTTTTGATTTCTTTTTAACAAAAGTAATCTTTATAGACACCCTCATGATCTTACAAATGCTTTTTCTTCTGTACAAGATTTGAAATTATTTCAGATTTCAGTGTTTCCTTTGAAATTTTTGCTTCATTTTCTGAATTAATCCACTTTTTCCTTTTTTTGTTCGCAGTGACAGCAAATGAATAACTAATATTTCATGTAAATGAACAATAGTTACCTTTAAGATAGGTTTACTCTGGCATATTTAGAATGCTGTACTTCATAATAAGATACAAGATCCAGGTTTATCCTTGTCAGGCCTACACTGAAGCAAATCCATTAATTTTGATAAGATTATACCTTATGCCTAATTTAAGTAACTGTAATTGAAGAGGATTAGAGCTTAATTATAATTACATATAATTATCCATGATTGTAATAAATGCCAACATTAAGTCAAAATAGTAGGGCTAAACTGTTGGGGACCCAAACTGAGATAATGAGTTGTAGTACTTAGAGATGTCAAGCACCTGCAATATATACTGTGGTTAGAATAAACATTCAGCCCTGTATATTGTGCTGTGGAATCCCAAAATTGAAAATTCAGAACTGGTGCAAAGTTTCAACTATACAAAGACCACAAAACTGTTTCTTGATTAATAATTTGTTGTGACCGTTTGAGGCTGTCCCCTTAAGAAAGGGAATATTGTGGTCGGATGTTTGTAAACGAAAGACGGATCTAAACTAATTTCATTGGTAGACTGGGGGAAAGCACCTTTTGAACTGGGAGTGCAGCAGAGAATCCTGGGCATTCCTGCACTTTGCTTTCTCCCCTTTTGCAGCTCGCAGTTTTCTGGGCTTTCGGCCAGGCTTGACCTTGGAGCAGATAAGACACTGTCTAACATTCTAACACATAACCGCTTTTAATTAATTTTCTCTTTTTTCTCTCTTTCTAATCTTCTCTGGGGAAAGGGGGAGAGAAGGGGGAGCAGAGGGGGGGAACCCTCATTTCTGTGTTACTTTGTTGTATATTTCTGTATATATTATAAATACTGTAAATTCTGTACATAAACCTGCATTTCCCTAAACTGCTTTGTAAATATACAGCACCCACTCCTTTGCTAATCCGGCTGTGAGATTTTTTTTCCCTTCACTTTACGGGGGGAGGAGAAGGCCTGGCGTTTCCCTTCCGACCCTCGACATTTGTGCCCTCAGAAGGTACAAAGGGTCCGGTTAGGCTTGTGAAGCCCTGGAGCAGGTGGGAGCATTTATCAAACACTAAACTCCTACACCGAAGCTTCAGAACACTTCCTAAAATTTTTGCCCATCCTTCCTTTTGGTCTGATTTGGAAACTATTCCAAAGCTCTTTCCCAATTCCTCTGACTAAGGATCTTGACTTGATACTGAACTTACAAATACTTAGTTTTACTTTTGCATTTGATACTCTTAAGGGTTAATTGTGTTTAAAAAATAATAGACCCATTCAAATGCCTAGAAAATTCATCTTGCAATTGAATGACAGGATAGTTAACTTCTTTTCACCACCATTTTATAATATTCTAATTATTCTAAGAAGAATAATTAAAATCAAACCTGGCCTCAAGAAGAGAGATTTTTCAGAGATGCAGCTAACAGATTAATTGCATTATAGTAACACCTAAAGGACAAAGAAAATGTAAAAGTATATAGACTGAGAATGAAAGCCAAGTCTGACAAGACAATGGCATGACTAAAGTCCAGTGTTTTGTTAGGATTTTCAGAAAGTCTCAACTTCTTTCACCACTGAGACAGAACACAACACATTGACTTTAACCCTGGAGATTTTCCTATAAAAAAATCTATGAATTCTTATTATCTTTATCAGTCTTTCTGGTTTCAGAGTGTTAAAACTTCAGTCTTCAGTCTGAAACTCCCACTTAGCTTTTCTTGTTCTTTGGTGTTTGATGCCATTGCATCAATAACTTCACCTTTAGAGCTGAATTGCTTAACATACCATGTAAACACTGTTGGTCTGAATTTCTTTGGTTTCACTTTCAGCTCTCCCTCAGTATATTTTAAATGTTTTCATAAATTATTCTCTCTAATATTCTGAATTTATATCTATATATATTCCCTAATACCCTGCATTTATATATGTGTGTGTGTAGGTATATTAATTTATCTGCAACTATTACACTTTTTGTCTGACTTTTCTGATAATTTCAGCCTTGAAAGATTAAGCTTCAAATTTAGAGAACATTTAAATACAATATTGTATGTGTTTATTGTTTAAAATAGTTGTGGTGGTTTTTTTCCTTCCCAAGTCTCTGTATAAAGTTCTAGTTTAAAAGAAAATGCCTTTTTAATGGTAATATGTTCCCTTGGAAAATTTCAGGCCAGCCTATCTGAAATATTTTCCTCATTAATATATGAAACTGGCATTTCTTCCATGGCCTTGGGAGCTCCATTAAATATTTTACCTGTGAAGGCCTGGTACCTCTTTTCATATGAACTCATTTGCATGTGAATGCGCTTTGGAGGGAAAAATGCTACCAAGCTGCTGATTTTTAATTATTTAAATTTTTATTTTGCAATATCATTTACTGTTTTACAGCTGTATAAACAGTAGTAAGTTTAATTTGTTAACATGGCCATTTCGTAGAAAATTGTAGCTTGTTTCTAGCAGTAGTGAAAAGATTAGCCTTCTACTAAATTAGATGGATAACAAGGGAAGCCAATTAGTAAAAAGAGGTGTGGCAATGCCAGCGACGAGCAGTGTGAGCAATCTGGCAGTGCAGGCCTAGAGCCTGACATGGTGGTAGGCCATAAATGCAGAATCAGCTAGCTGTGGAGCAAAACAGTGCTGTGCCTGCAGCATGTAACTAAAACAAGACACTGGTAGCTATAAACATGGACAGTTATCTTGGGACAACAGGACATGCACCTGCATCAACAACCTCGTTGTGTCATTAGTAGTTGGACCAATAATCTGTAATAGTGCAATGTGTGGTCACTCATAGGGAACCAATGGAGCTATGCCAATGAGGCTCTCCGAGTCTATATAAGTTGTAGCAGTTGCCTTGCTACGCACTTCTTCTGCCTTTCCTGTCTCCTGTTTCTTCTACACTTTACAGTGCTATACTTGCACTACAGGCCTGCTCCATAGGCCTGCACCTCAGGCCTGCACCATCGGCCTGCAAGACTGGAACAATAAAGGGACAATACTCGATCACATTGGTCAGCCGTATTGATTCCCAATCTCCGTCGTCTAAATCTGGCGCCCGAACAGGGACACTTGGTTCCTTTGTCAATACCATCCCTTACATACGGCATTCAATACTAATTCAGACCTGACTCACGATATGAAGGTAGAAATGTGGATATTTTGGCATTTGACAATGCTAATGAAGAAACTAAACAGGTTCTCAGCATTTTATCAACAGGTGCCACTGCCTCATGACTGCAGGACCACAACGAATGAAAGCATCGACAAGCAGCAATGTATCTAGCCACGGCCATAGAAGCAGTCCTGAAATCATCGTGCCTCTGAGAAACCTAGGTACCTTAAAGTGTCTGACCCTCATTTTTTCACAGCTTTTTGAATGTATTCTCTTTAGACATGTCAGTAATAGCCGGATGGATTTTGAATCTGCTACTTTGGGATGGAAACTAGTTCTTCAGTAATGAAAGTATTTAGCTCATCAGTTTCTTACACCCTTTTCTCCTCAGTTTGCTTGGGCAGACAGAATAAAGGAACTGTTGTCACTTGCTCTCTGCATTATTCAGCTATAATCTGCACTTGTTTCCCCATTCTCAGAAGGGAGAAAGTATAAAATTGTTGTACTTATGATCTCGACAGCTCTGTTTATTGTGCCATTTACATTTTACTAACCACTAGTTAGCTCAGTGGGAAGCTAACAACCCATCACGGTCATAAGCTGAATGCTGTTTGCATGCAAGCTCAACAGTTGTCGATATCCTGCACAGCTACTATTCTCTTTACGTAGGAAAAATAAAGACATTTGAAGGAGCAGTGTGACCGGTTGAGGCTGTGCCTTTAAGAAAGGGAATATGGTGGACGGAAGTTGGAAAACGAAAAGAAGGATCTAAACTAATTTCATTGGTAGAGTGGGAGGAAGCACTTTGTGAACTGGGAGTGCAGGAGGGTATCCTGGGCATTCCGGCACTTTTATCTTCAGTCTTTCTTCCGCTCCTCCGACGAGCAGCAGCTCTCTCTGTGCTGGGCTTTCGGCCAAGGCTCAACCTTGAAAATTGATAAAACTGCAAGGTCTGTATTAACTGCTTTCCAATTAACACATAACTGCTTCTAACTTTTTTTCTTCTTTTCTCTCTCTTTCTAACCCGCTCTGGGGAAAGGGGGAGAGAGGGGGGAAGTGGAGGTGGGGAACCCCCTCAGCAGAGGGGGGAACTCTCATTTCGGTGCTACTTTATTGTATATCTTTGTATATATTGTAAATATTGCAAATTTGTATATATTTCCCTGCGTTTCCCTGCTTTGTAAATATACAGCTCCACTGCTTTGCTAATTCAGCTGTGAGGTTTTTTTTCCTTTCCCTTCAATTTTCTTTCCCTTTACTTTACAGGGGGGAGGGAGGAGGCTTTTTGGCCTCGCCCTTCCAACCCTCAACAAGCAGGAAAGCAGGAATACAAGATGGCCTTATTTTGTTTCTTTTTCCTTTGACTTACATTCAAATTTCTTCATTAACACCATCCTTCTCTTCCCCTCAGCTCTTCTACCTTGAATTGTAAAGTGCACAATTATTATTTATATTTGTACTTTAGAACCTGAAGGGACCAATAGTTTTTTGTTCTTTTATGGCTGAGTGGGTCTCTGAGAAATGTTGTAATATTAATTAATGGTAGTGAAAATCCTGATACAGTGAGGCTTAGTCAGCAGAAATTGCAACTGCTCAAAAAGCCAGGCCATTAATGAGCAGAATTTTCATAATAAAATGATCTCTGTTATGTACCAAAGCATAAATATCTGCCTGTACTGAAGCCCTAAACTGAAATTGCATATGAAAATTAATGAAATAAAAATTGTTCTTGTTTAAACTGCAGTGATTTTTCAGTTCCTCTGAAGTAATTAACATACTGATTTCCTTCTGTATCTGGGCAACACTGGCAGGAGGTGATTTCAATTAAACAATATTTGCCAAATATATGTTCAGTCTAGATCCTGCACATGGTGTTCTCAGCATGTGTTTGACATAACCCATGAAGACCTGGGCTAGAAACCAATGCTATCTGTGTACAAAGATCAGCACCAAGTTATTTTTTCAGAAGATATCTCAATCAGCAGGGGACTCTGCTAGCTCTTTTTTTTTTTTCCTTCCCCCCCCCCCCCCCCCCACACACACACAATGTGCCCTTATTGCCTGTGTGTTTGAATAATCAGACATTTGAGTGATCCTTTCATCTCTTCCAGGGGGTTTGCAGGGACCCTCTGAACTAGGATGACAGGATTTGGAACCTGAGATTTGGTGCTCTTTGTTTGTTGTGGCCTATCATCAGTCAAATCCAGCGTGTAGGTTAATATAGCTTAAACTTTAAGGGAACGATGAGCACCTGATTGACAAGCCTGTGAATAAAAGTGCAGTGGGAAGTTTTGTGTTTGTGAAGTTAGTATGCACAGAGACACAACTGAAGTTTAGAATGAATTGCAATCAGTTATATTAATGGAGGGAATCTCATTTAATGGTTTGACATCACTTTCTGGACTTAATAAAAATAAATTACAAAATATTTCATAGATTTCAAACTAAATTCTAAAGCATTTCGGTTTTGTGTGTTGATTTGCCTTTGCTTATGATCACAGTAATACGTTTGTTTTTCTTGGTTTTTGGTTGTTGGCTTGGGTTTTTATGGTGTTTTTTTTTAGATACAAGTGTATAACAGAAAACCAAAATCAATCAAGAACAGAATGTCACAGTATTGAAGTCTACTGTCTCTCAGGATTAAAAAAAAAAAGTATTTTCCTACAATTACTTACAAGTTAAAGCCAGTGTGCAGTGCCTCAAGTTTTCCCAAGCATGTGTCTCAGACACTTTTTATTTTTAACAAGTAATAGGGAGTGAGTATATTCTGTGCTTGAGACACTTTCAGGATTTTCAAAGGATTCACTGGGAGCATAGTACCCAAATCATAGCAACTTTCAGTAGGATCCATGTGTTTTTCATTTCCACTAATGCTTTGCAAATCACAGTCACAGTTGTCTTTTCCTTTATGTAGAATTCCAGAGCTGGTTGTAAAATATTGAGCTAAGATGGTTTCCACCAGGAAATGCAGTTCCATGAAACCCAAGACATTTATAAAGAATCTGGCAATGCTGGCTTTATCTATTTATTTATATGTTTTCAATTAAGGAAGCCCTTTGGGCTTTATTTGATAACATTTATACAACATCACAGGTATAAAAATAAAACAGTTTATATAAAGATAAACATTAATCCTTCAGTATTTAGTATTTCACATTATAGTAATTCAATATCATTGAAGCAACCATTTGGTTGATTTTTTTCCAGAATTTATACTCTATGAAAAGACTTGATTTTTTGTTTTGCATTGGAACTATGAAAGAAAACATGGAATAGCATGAATCCATTAATATTTCCTCTCGAGAGGACATTCCTCCTGTAGCTCAAAGTAATATCTATAACATTTGCACTGAAAAAAATCCAGTGCTCCACACATTAGAGAATACAAAATTACTTTGTAAATAAGTAAAGGGAATTTCCTACTAAAATGATTGTCAAAAAGTGAATTTTGTGTATGTCATTTTGACATAATTTTCAATCAGATGAATTTCTCAGACTCATAATGCATTTATTGTCAAAGCTAGAGGAAAAAATATCTACTTACTGTATATGCAATACTGAGTTCCAGAAACAAAAATTAAGAAATGGATCTGATTTCAAAGCATTTCCTTGTCTTTATGGTAAGCTGCTTCTGAACATGTAGCAAGAACAGTGTTTTCTTTATTCTCACTGAGCACCACTGAGCTCAAGGAAACCTATGGACAAACTGCTTTAGAAAACTAGAGCACTACAGCTGCTGTGGATAGCATCTTCTTGCATATATTGTCTTCTGGGAGAAGCAAGCAGGGACAAAGGAAAACGGGGTATTTTCTGCTTTTGTGTGATTGGAGAGTGCACAAATTCAGTGTCTCTGTAAACTCACCAATATTGTCCTCTGATGCAGAGATAGAACCTGATCACTGTCGCACTAAATTCTAGGGGTTTGTAACAGACCATTTTAATAATGACTTGAGTAGACTGTAGGTTTGTGCTGTAAAGTGCATATGCATGTTTTCTGCCCAGGACACATTGAAGAGAAATAAAGCAAAATTAATCTTGAATTTAAGACATCTCCCAGTGTCTTCCTCATAACAGAAGACATGAAGGCTGTCTGAGAATATTACAGAGTTGAGTTAAAGCATTTTCTGAAATGTAGGAGTTATGGATTCAAGTTTCAAAATAGGATAGAATCAGGACTTCCACTTCCTGAACAAGTAATCAGTTTGCTGTTATGGAAACATTGATTAGAAATATGATTGAATTGGACTCCACTAATATAAAGTCCTCTGCCCTACTGTTTGGAATCAATCATTTGAATGAAGGATTGGTTGTGCTGTAGAGTCTGGCAATCAGTTTTCCCATGAGGACTTCCCCATGCAGGGCTTTTTAGGAGGGGAAGTCTGCTGTTTCAGTAAGGCAGAGATGTTGTAATGAACCATTTAATGTTTTATAGATGAAATATGAAGTTAAATTAATTAAGCTCCTTGTGTTTGTCCAAAGCTGAAAAGCTACACTCACAATCCTTTTTAGAATCAGACAAATGTTACACAAAACATGGGCTGTCACCTTGTCTTTTGGCTACTTCTTTAAGAAAATGAGAAATGTTTATACACCTCTGAGCAAAAGGGGATTCAACGGGCATATCATTTTCATCCTGATTCAGGAATTTCATCAATGCTGCCACTAGGTCCATTCTGCATGTAGGATATTTGATATTTTTTTATGGATTTCTCTATTGAATAGCATGTTTTGCTTTAGACAGCCTGATTTAAGCAGTCTGGAGCAGCACATGTAGTAACACGTGTTGGGTGGCAGTTTCTTACTACTGAAGGTCATAAAATCATAGAGTGGTTTGGATTGGAAGGGACATTAAAAATCTAGTTCCAGCCTCCCATACCATTGGCAAGGACACCTTCTACTAGATCAAGTTGCTCAAGGACCCATCCAGCCTGGCTTTGAACACTTCTAGTGTTGGAGCCTCCACAACTTGTCTGGGCAACCTGTTTCAGTGCCTAACCACTGTCATGGTGAAGAATTTCTTCCTAACATTTAATCTAAATCTGTCTGCTTCCAGTGTGCAGACATTACCCCTCATCCTATCACTATAAGCCTCCAATACCATCAAATACCACAAATACCATCAAAGCAAATTCAGGGGTTTGCCGCCCACATCACTGACATCATGCTGCCAGCTAGAGAGCACTGAATAGGATTCCTTACAGAGTCCATCAATGCCACTCTTTAAATGGCAATTGCCTGAAGGGGCTGCTGGTTTGTGATGTGAGGTACTTCTTCCTTAGAAGAGAAAGGCAGCAGAGGCTCTGGTTTCATAGTTTCATAGTTTCATAGTTTCATTCAGGGTTGGAAGGGACCACAAGGATCATCGAGTTCCAACCCCCCTGCCATGGGCAGGGACACCCTACACTAGATCAGGCTGGCCAGAGCCTCATCCAGCCTGCTCTTAAACACCCCCAGGGACGGGGCCTCAACCACCTCCCTGGACAACCCATTCCAGGGTTTCACCACTCTCATGGTGAAGAACCTCCTCCTCACATCTAGCCTGAATCTCCCCACCTCCAGCTTCATTCCATTCCCCCTAGTCCTATCACTACCTGAGATCCTGAGAAGTCCTTCCCCAGCCTTCCTGTAGGCCCCCTTCAGATACTGGAAGGCCACAATTAGGTCACCTCGGAGCCTTCTCTTCTGCAGACTGAACAGCCCCAACTCCTTCAGTCTGTCCTCATAGGAGAGGTGCTCCAGCCCTCTGATCATCCTTGTGGCCCTTCTCTGGACACGTTCCAGCACCTCCACATCCCTCTTGTAATAGGGGCTCCAGAACTGGACACAGTACTCCAGGTTCAGTGCGAGTCCCCTCAAATGGCAACAAAATACATGGTTGCTTGGCTTGCCAGGATGTCTCTTTTTTTAAGGACTCTGCTGTGGTTTCAGAAGGCAATTAGTTTATACTAGGATTAATTTTTATTTTTTTTTTCCTTTTTAAAGGAAAAGACATGTCTGATCATCAAAAATAACTTTCTTTAATAAACTGAAGATTAGTTGGATAAGAGAAGCAATGAGGGCTTCATATCATTTATGGACCAATTAAAGCAGACTCAAGTGAGGTCTGTCCAAGCTAATCCCAGAGCTGGTGTGCAGGGGCTGTGTGATACATGGATGTACTGAGCTGCCTGGACCTGAGCCAGTTCACATCTGATGTGTTGTTCCCACATCAGGCAGAGCTGTGCCCAAGCTAATAAGCCCTTCAGAGAAAATGTAGAGGCAGGTCACTGTGGCAGAATGCTGTGTAACATGTAGTTCTGGATTTCATAGTATGAGTTTCCACTAGTTGTGGGATTTCTACCACAGATCCATTTTATGGTACAGACAAATCTGCAGTAATTCTGTATTTCGAGGTTTTTCACATCTCTCCATATGTTCTGTTCCATAACACTGCCTTTCCACTGCCTTGTTTACTTCTCAGAAAAAAATGACTCAAATCTATCTGTGATGGTTCCTGCTTCAGGAACATCCTTTCTGTGTTCTTAGGGAGCTGCTTCTCCACACACCAAGTCTGCCGTGCTGACTGTGAAACTTCAATCAATTGAGGTGACCTAGTAAGCAAACCAGCAAAGTTGGGTTGTGAAAAAATAACAAAAGTGAAGCAGCAAAGGTTAAGAATTTGTGACCTTCACATTAACTGTAGTGTCATTTTTGCTTCAGTTCCTGCTTGCCTCTGATTATATCTGCACATTAGCTACTCTGCATGTTCAAAGCAAGCAACACTTGCCTTGATGTATAATGCACAGAACAAGGGGACACTGACCTACATGGGGATTTGGGGAACTACCTCAATGCAAATAATTGAAAAACAGAAATTGAGCCTGTCAGGAATGATATTTTGCTGACCCAAAGTATCACAGTATCACAGTATCACTTAGGTTGGAAAGGACCTCGAGGATCATCGAGTCCAACCTATCAACACAGACCCCATGACTAGACCATGGCACCAAGTGCCACGTCCAATCTCCCCTTGAACGTCTCCAAGGTCGATGACTCAACCACCTCCCTGGGCAACCCGTTCCAATGACGAATGACTCGCTCGGTGAAGAACTTCCTCCTCACCTTGAGTCTAAACCTCCCCATGCGCAGCTTGAGACTGTCCCCCCTTGTTCTGGTGCTCGTTGCCTGGGAGAAGAGAACAACCCCTTCCCGGCCAAAACCACCTTTCAGGTAGTTAGAATAAACTTTATTAGAATAAACCAAACCAGGCTGGAAGAGACCTTCAAGATCATCGTGTCCAACCCATCAACCAATCCAACCCAACCAAACAGCTAACCCATGGCACCAAGCACCCCATCAAGTCTCCTTCTGAACACCTTCAATGACGGCGACTCCACCACCTCCCCGGGCAACCCATTCCATAGCGCAATCACTCTTTCTGTATAGAACTTCTTCCTAACATCCAACCTGAACCTCCCCTGGTGCAGCCTGAGACGGTGTCCTCTTGTTCTGGTACTGGGTGCCTGGGAGAAGAGACCATCATCTGCCTGTCTACAACCTCCCTTCAGGTAGTTGTAGAGAGTGATAAGGTCACCCCTGAGTCTCCTCCTCTCCAGGCTGAGCAACCCCAGCTCCCTCAGCCTCTCCTCATAGGGCTTGTGTTCCAAACCCCTCACCAACTTTGTTGCTCTTCTCTGGACTCGTTCCAGCAAGTCAACATCCTTCCTAAACTGAGGGGCCCAGAACTGGACACAGTACTCGAGGTGTGGCCTAACCAGTGCAGTGTACAGGGGCAGAATGACCTCCCTGCTCCTGCTGGCCACACTGTTCTTGATGCAGGCCAGGATGCCATTGGCCTTCTTGGCTGCCTGGGCACACTGCAGGCTCATGTTCAGCCTACCATCGACCAGCACCCCCAGGTCCCTCTCTGCCTGGCTGCTCTCTAGCCAATCTGACGCCAGCCTGTAGCACTGCATGGGGTTGTTGTGGCCAATGTGCAGAACCCGGCACTTGGATGTGTTAAATCTCATGCCGTTGGATTCTGCCCATCTGTCCAGCCTGTCGAGGTCTCTCTGCAGAGCCTCTCTACCCTCCAGCAGATCAACTCTTGCCCCCAGCTTGGTGTCGTCAGCAAATTTACTGATGATGGACTCAATGCCCTCATCCAGATCATCAATAAAGATGTTAAAGAGCACAGGGCCCAGCACTGATCCTTGGGGCACACCACTAGTGACTGGCTGCCAGCTGGATGTGGCACCATTCACCACCACTCTCTGGGCTCGGCCAGCCAGCCAGTTCCTAACCCATCGCAGTGTGCTCCCGTCCAAGCCATGGGCTGACAGCTTGGCCAGGAGTTTGCTATGGGGGACGGTGTCAAAGGCCTTGCTGAGGTCCAGGTAGACTACATCAACAGGCCTCCCCACATCCACCAGGCGGGTCACCTGATCATAGAAGAGATCAGGTTGGTCAGGCAGGACCTGCCCTTCCTAAATCCATGCTGGCTAGGCCTGATCCCTTGGCCATCCTGTAAGTGTTGTGTTATTGCACTCAAGATGACCTGTTCCATGATCTTGCCTGGCACTGATGTCAGGCTGACAGGCCTATAATTCCCTGGCTCATCCAACCGGCCCTTCTTATGGATGGGCACCACGTTGGCCAGCTTCCAGTCCTCTGGGACCTCGCCAGTGAGCCAGGACTGCTGGAAAATTATGGATAGTGGCTTGGCCAGCCCATCTGCCAGCTCTCTCAGCACCCTAGGATGAATCCCATCTGGTCCCATGGACTTGTGGGGATCCAAGCTTCTAAGGCGAGTTCCAACCACCTCCTCATGGAACATAGGGAAACTGTGCAGCTCCCTGGCTCCTTCTGCCAGCTCTGCAGGCCAGCTGTCAGGAAGACGTTCTGCCCTTCTAGTAAAAATTGAGGCAAAGAAGGTGTTAAGTATCTCTGCCTTTTCCTCATCCTTTGTTACAATGTTCCCCTCCGTGTCCACCAAGGAGTGGAGGTTGTCCTTCCCCTTCCTCTTACTATTAATGTATTTATAGAAGGACTTTTTGTTGTCCTTCACAGTAGAGGCCAGTTTAAGCTCCAAGTGAGCTTTTGCCTCCCTAATTCTCTTCCGACAAGCCCTAGCAACATCCCTCTCCTCCCCCTGGCGGGAGGCAGGGCACCCCTAGTTATGGGGAACATGCGCACATGTGCATTGCACATAGTTTGCAGGGTTATAACTTTGCATGTTATAACTGGAGCCACTGTTGGAGCCATAAGAGTCGTTCTGGGGAACTGTGGAAGTAACAGCTACCCTTCTGGTATTGCTACCTTGGGTTCTGCCACTTTGCAATTCCCTCAGTCTCCTGAAAAGATTAGAAGTTGGTTGGCCCTCCCAGCGGTTCATGTTCTCACCAAACTGATCACGCAGAGTTATCCAAATAGTTCTACGTGATTGCCTTGGTGGTCTGTTTTGGAATGACCTGTTTTGGAATGACCTGTTTTGGAATGACCTCCTTGGAGGACGTGTATTCCTCACAGATGAAACTTGTACCCACCTGGAGGAAGAATTGAAATTATCCCTTTGTGCCAATTGGGATATGGAATTTCTAAATTCATCTTTTAACTCTCTCATGCAATTCTCAATTTTTCCAGACAGAGTTTCAATGGCTGAAACCAAAGAAACACGTGCCATGCTATCCTCCAATTGTCTCATTTGATCACTGAATTGGCCAACCGTGGGAGAAGCTCCACCATAACTTCTTGACACAATTCTGCTTGCCAGAATGTTTGCATAATTAGAAGGAGCAAGTTTGATGATCTTTTTAGCAAGACCAATACCCACAGGAATGTCACCAGGATTTCATGTTCACCATAGAGTAGCTCTCTAACAGCAAATTCTCTCAAGCGCTTAATTCCCTCATCTATGGTAGTCCAGGGTTTAGGATTCCAGGGAAGATCATCTCGGGAAGGGTATCTCAGGGCAACCGCCATTAAAAGGCGTATCCACAGATTAGCCTTACCGAGAGCTTCGCCTAGATGTCTATCTATTCCATTGTCCCTTGAGAGAGTTCCTAACTGAGCTGCTGACTTGTCTCCAACTGTTAGAGCTGAAGCACCTGTATCATAACACCTACTAAGCCAAGCTAGAACTGGCTCCTTATCTGCCCTGGTGAAATCTTTACGGACATTTCGCAATTCCTCCCGTGGAGAAGAACATTCCGAAATATCATCTTCCTCCTCGTCTCCCTGAACTCTTTGGCCATATAATCCTGCTGTCATTCTCCTAAGGATCTCTTTAAGCTGAGAACCACCTTTGCCAGCTGCCTTCCTAACTTCATCTGTATCCTGCTTTGATCTCACTAGGTTAGCTAGATCTTTAAAACAAACCTTCTCTTCCTCCTCAGCAGGATCTTTTAGAGCAGAGGGCCCTTCACCAGGATCAGTCTCGACCTCTTCTTCTCCATCTTTGCCCTTTCCAGCTCTATTCTTTAAAGGAGCCACCTTAACTGGAGCTGTGTTTGAATTTACAGCCACCTTAATGGAAGCTGACAGGTCCTGAGATAAATCAGCTGCTGGGGCAGTGACTTCCGGTCCCACCGAGGGAGTGGGTGGAAGTGACGTTGCTCCGTTAATGGCCGACGGAGAAGAAGAAGGAGAAGGAGTGGGAGAAGGAGTAGGCGCCATGTTGATACCAGCCGATGCCCTTGGCTGCTTGCTAGAATCAGCAAAGTCATTTAGAGCTGCTTTACCAATTAACTTTTTAGCCCTCTTTTTAACTGACACGGATTCTGCACATTCCTCATCACTAGATGACTCTGGGACTGATCGAGAGCCACGGCGTTTTCTTTTTGATCTAGTTTTAATAACAAAACAAGCTCTGGATATCTTTCTCTCTCACCGCAGAGAGAACAGCAGATACACATTAATTATCACTGAAAGCAGGATTATACACATCAAATAAATCACTTTTGGATCCCAGGCATCACCTAAAGTTACTGTCTCCTCAGGCGGAATCTTAAAACCCTTTATCTCAATTGGGAGAGTGGTGGAGGTAACATTCCTGTATCTCACTGGCCATAGGAAATTAATACATTTTCCATACCATAATTTAACTCTATACATAACCCACATATAAATTGTCCGCACCAGATATTTACCCAGGTAATCCAAAATCAAACCCAAACAATATCTGTAAACCAGAGCCCCAAAAATTGAAAAGAATAATCGCTCCACAAACCACAATACCTTCATGTTTGCTAATTCAGCTAGAAAACACTAAATCAATCAAGTAATAAATTAAACTAATTATCTGCATCACGTTGGGCGCCAATAAAAAAATGTGTGGTGGGTTTGGAAGGGGTAAGGCCAAGAAGCCTCCTCCCTTCCCCCTTGTAAAGTAAAGGGAAAGAAAAATTGAAGGGAAAGGAAAAAAAAACTCACAAGCTGAATTAGCGAAGCAGTGGAGCTATATTTACAAAGCAATGTAGGGTATGCAGGGGAATATTTACAAATTTACAATATCTACAATATATACAAAGATATACAACAGAGTAACACAGAAATGAGAGTAACCCCCCTCAGCAGAGAGGGGGTTCCCCACCTCCGCTCTCCCCTCTCTCCCCCCCCTTTCCCCAGAGTGGGAGAGAAAGAGAGAGAAAAGAGAGGAAAAAAAATGTTAGAGCAGTTCGTGTTAATTGGAAGGGAGTTAATACCGGCCTTTATCTGGACTTCAAGGCCGAGGCCTTGGCAGAAAGCCCAGCACAGAGATAGCTGCAGAGCTGCTGCACCGTGGAGAGGCGGAAGCAAGACTGAAGATAGAAGTACCAGAGTGCCCAGTTCATTCCCAGTTCACTCCCAGTTCAGAAGGTGCTTCCTCCCACTCTTCCAATGAAATTAGTTTAGACTATTCCTTCCGTTTACCAACTTCCGTCCACCATATTCCCTTTCTTAAGGGGGCAACGTCAACCGGCCACAAAGTAATAGCATTTAACTTATTAGCTGCATAAACAAAATTCAACTGAGAGTAAAAGTACATTGTATTTATACTATGCATAGGATGAGGCAGACCCTGACCTCTCTAATTTACTCTCTAGACAGCAAACAGTGACTGCCAAATGAAACTGAACTGTTCTAGTTTTACAGCCAGAGGGGAAAATCTGAATCTAGCCAGGGAGATTAAAGAGAATACTAAGAACTTTTACAGGTATATTAATGGGAAGAAGAAGACTAGGGAAGGTGTGGGCCCCCTCAGAAAGGAAAATGGTGACATGGTCACATGTGATGAGGAAAAGGCTGAGGTACTTAATAACTTCTTTACCTCAGTCTTCACTGCAAGGGCCTCTAGCCACACTCCTGATGTTATGGAAGTCAAAGCCAGGGACGGGGAGGAAGAACTGCCCATTGTAAGTGAAGATCAGGTTCGTGATCATCTGAAGAACCTGAAAGTGTTCAAGTCCATGGGACCCGACGGGTTACACCCACGGGTACTGAGAGAACTGGCAGATGAGGTTGCTAAACCCCTCTCTATTATATTTCAAAAGTCATGGCAATCTGCTGAAGTCCCCACAGACTGGAAAAGGGGAAACATTGCCCCCATCTTCAAAAAGGGCAAGAAGGAGGAACCAGGGAACTACAGGCCAGTCAGTCTCACCTCTGTGCCTGGAAAGATCATGGAGCAGATCCTCCTGGAGTCACTACTCGCTCAAAAGAATAGTGAAGAGGTGATTGGGAACAGTAAGCATGGCTTTGCCAAGGGCAAATCCTGCCTGACCAACCTGGTGGCCTTCTATGAGCAGGTGATGAAATTAATAGATGAGGGGCGAGCAACTGATGTCGTTTACCTGGACCTGAGCAAAGCCTTCGACACTGTCCCGCACCACATCCTGGTCTCCAAACTGGTGACACATGGGTTTGATGGGTGGACCACTAGATGGATAAGGAACTGGCTTGATGGCCGCACCCAAAGAGTGGCTGTCAATGGCTCCATGTCCCAGTGGAGGCCAGTGACAAGCGGAGTCCCTCAGGGATCAGTCCTGGGACCTGTCTTCTTCAACATCTTTGTGGGGGACATGGGCAGTGGCATTGAGTGCACCCTCAGCAAGTTTGCTGATGACACCAAGCTGTGTGGTGCAGCAGACACGCTGGAGGGAAGGGAGGCCATCCAGAGGGACCTTGACAGGCTGGAGAGGTGGGCACAGGCCAACCTCATGAAGTTCAATAAGACCAAGTGCAGGGTCCTGCATCTGGGTCGAGGCAATCCCAGGCACAAATACAGGCTGGGCAGTGACTGGCTGGAGGGTAGCCCTGAGGAGAGAGACTTGGGGGTGCTGGTGGACAAAAAGCTCAACATGAGCTCTCAGTGTGCACTTGCAGCCCGCAAAGCCAATCAGATCCTGGGCTGCATCAGGAGAAGTGTGGCCAGCAGGGCAAGGGAGGTGATCCTCCCCCTCTACTCAGCCCTGGTGAGACCCCACCTGGAGTACTGTGTCCAGTTCTGGAGCCCCTATTACAAGAGGGATGTGGAGGTGCTGGAACGTGTCCAGAGAAGGGCCACAAGGATGATCAGAGGGCTGGAGCACCTCTCCTATGAGGACAGACTGAAGGAGTTTGGGGCTGTTCAGTCTGCAGAAGAGAAGGCTCCGAGGTGACCTAATTGTCGCCTTCCAGTATTTGAAGGGGGCCTACAGGAAGGCTGGGGAAGGACTTCTCAGGATCTCAGGTAGTGATAGGACTAGGGGGAATGGAATGAAGCTGGAGGTGGGGAGATTCAGGCTGGATGTGAGGAGGAGGTTCTTCACCATGAGAGTGGTGAAACCCTGGAATGGGTTGTCCAGGGATGTGGTTGAGGCCCCGTCCCTGGGGGTGTTTAAGAGCAGGCTGGATGAGGCTCTGTCCCGCCTGATCTAGTGTGGGGTGTCCCTGCCCATGGCAGGGGGGTTGGAACTAGATGATCCTTGTGGTCCCTTCCAACCCGGAATGATACTATGATACTATGATACTATGAATCTTCTTAAGGGGACAGCCTCAAACGGTCATATACTCTCATAATGAAGTATGAACAAACTAATGGTAATCTTTCTTTTTTTTTGTGCAAAAAGTATAAGATTCAAATCTTTCCTAAGGTTTCAAAATTGTCAAAATGTCTTTTGAAATCAGACTTTCTTTATTTACTTGTTTATTTTAAGTAAATCCCCTTGCTGGTTTTTCCTGCTACATGAAGATGGAGAAATTAAACCAATCAAAAACCAACTTGAAAGTAATTTCCAACACTTTTCCACCTTTGGTACAGTAGAAGCCAGCTAATTCTTGGGGCACAGTCCTTCAGTTTATAATTCAGGCTCAGGTTGTACAGAATGAAGTGGTGGTAGAAAATAAATAGATGTATATACAGACATGGACATACACTGCCTATAGAACATTTCAACAAAAAGTTCTCTGCCTTTGTAGTAAGGAGTAAACCCTACAGCTTTCCAGAATCCCATTTTACTTTATGGGTCTATGGATAGTGCTATCTGCATGGATTTTTAACAATGGCATCCTAAAATCATCTGCAAGATGTGTGAGAAACCCCCATGCCATTTTAAAAGGCCGATATCACTCCCATTCAATCTATCTACATATTATTAAAGGGAACTGACTTCCAGAAATGCCATTACTAAAATATGAATTCAGCAAAGCTTGACCAAAAGGTTCTTCAGCAAACTTTTCCTCAAATTTAAAGCCTCAGATGCATCTTGATAATGTTGATAACATGTATCTAGAATCATAGAACCATAGAATTGAAAAATGGTCTGGGTTAGAAGGCACCTCCAAAGGTCACCCAGTCCAACCCCCTCTGCAGTCAGCAGAGTGTTGTCGGGTTGGGGGAAAGGCCAGGCCTTCTCCTCCCCCCGGAGATTGAAGAAAAAAAACTCACAGCTGAATTAGCAAAGCAGTGGGTGCTGTATATTTACAAAGCAATATAGGATATGCAGGGGAATATATACAGAATTTACAGTATTTACAATATATACAGAAATATAAAACAAAGTAGCACAGAAATGAGAGTTCCCCCCTCTGCTGAGGGGGTTCCCCACCTCTGCTCCCGCTTCTCTCCCCGTTTCCCCAGAGAGGATTAGAAAGAGAGAAAAGAGAAAAAAATTAGAAGCAGATACGTGTTAATTGGAAAGCAGTTAATACAGGCCATGCAGTTTATCAGTTTCAAGGTCAAGCCTTGGCCGAAAGCCCAGAACGCTGTCAGCTGCAAAGGAAGAAAAGTAAGACTGACCAGAAAAGTGCAGGAATGCCCAGGATACTCTGCTGCACTCCCAGTTCAGAAGGTGCTTCCCCCCAATCTACCAATGAAATTAGTTTAGATCTCTCTTTCGTTTACAAACATCCGACCACCATATTCCCTTTCATAAGGGGACAGCCTCAAACGGTCACAGTCCACCCCTTCTAAACAATTTCATTGGCCGTTCATACTGTCCATCCAATCCAAAACGATATTTACAGTTCGTAAGCAAAGTTCATAGTCCATTCCGGCTATGCTCAGATGTAGATGATTCAAAAGTCCAAGAAAATCAGAAAATGAGAAAAATGGAAAACAGTTTGTCTCTTTGCTGACGAAGCAATGAAAAGGGAAACAGGGATTCTCAGGGTCTCTTAGTTGACTCAGGGCTCTCAGGGATCTCAGGGTTCGTGCACCGTAGATTCTTTGTTGATTCTTCTTTTGGACGCGATGTAGCTATACAACAGTTTGAAATTAAGCTCTTTCAGCTAAAGTTAAATTTCTTTGTGGAATACACTGAATTTCACCATTCTCTTGCATTACCCAATAAGTGTGACCCGGACCTTCAGCTGAAATCACCCCTCGGACAGGTTTAGCCTCTCCTGAGGGTGAAAATACCTAAACAGTTTTACCTAACAGATTTTTTTCTCTAACAACAGGAACTCTATCACCTTCCACTTTCTGTAGCAAATCTGAATGTGCAGGTCCAGCTCAGTTCACTGAACCTCCACTATTTACCAGCCAGGTTGCTTCTGCCAAATGTTTTTCCCAGTTTTACAAAGATCCACCCCCAATGGCTTTAAGTGCGGTCTTCAACAAACCGTTGTAGCGTTCAATCTTCCCTGAAGCTGGTGCATAGTAGGGAATATGGAATATCCACTCAATATCGTGCCCATTTGCCCAGTTCTTTACAAGGTTGTTCTTGAAATGAGTTCCGTTGTCTGACTCAGTCCTCTCTGGAGTTCCATGTCTCCACAGGATCTGTCTCTCCAGACCAAGAATGGTGTTGCGTGCAGCTGCATGTGGAACTGGATAAGTTTCCAACCATCCAGTGTTTGCCTCTACCATAGTAAGCATGTATTGCTTACCAGAACGAGAACGTGGTAGAGTGATGTAGTCAATCTGCCAAGCTTCACCATATTTGTACTTGGACCATCTGTCACCATACCACAAGGGCTTAAGTCGTTTTGCCTGCTTAATAGCAGCACAGATGTCACAGACATGGATGACTTGTGTGATAGCATCCATGGAAGTGTCTATGGATCTGTCACGAGCTCATTGGTATGTTGCATCTCTGCCTTGATGTCCTGACGAATCATGAGCCCACCGAGCTAAGAATATCTCACCTCAGTGTTTCCAGTCAAGATCAAGATTAGAGTCCATGTCTACTTGAGAAACTCTTGCAGCTAGATCTGCCTGATGGTTGTGTTGCTGTTCCTCAGTAGCTTTGCTCTTAGGAATGTGAGCATTAATGTGTCTCACTTTCACTGGAATTCTCTCGATTCGATCAGCAATGTCCTGCCACAGGTTGGCTGCCCAAATGGGTTTTCCTTTCCTCTGCCAACCACTCTTCTTCCAGTTCTTTAGCCAATCCCACAGAGCATTGGCTACCATCCATGAGTCGGTGTAGAGATAAAGCTTTGGCCATCTCTCACGTTCAGCTACGTCGAGAGCTAGCTGGACAGCTTTTCCCTCTGCGAACTGACTGGATTCTCCTTCTCCATCTTTCGCCTCTGCAACTCGGCGTGTTGGACTCCACACTGCAGACTTCCACCTTCACTTGTTTCCAACAAGACGACAGGAACCGTCTGTGAACAAAGCATATTTCTTTTCATCATCAGAAAGGTCATTGTAAGGAGGAGCTTCCTCAGCATGAGTTACTTTCTCCTCTCGAAGTTTAGCACAGTTGATACCTTCAGGCCAACTTGAGATCACCTCCACTAGACCAGGCCTTTCAACATTTCCCATTCGAGCTCTCAGTGTTATCAGAGCCATCCACTTAGACCAGGTTGAGTCTGTGGCATGATGTGGTGTGGGGCCTTTGCCTTTGAACATCCAATTCAAAACTGGTAATTTGGGAGCTAAGAGAAGTTGTGATTCAGTTCCAATCACTTCAGAAGATGCTTTCACTCCTTCATAGGCAGCTAAAATCTCTTTTTCTGTTGGAGTATAATTGGCCTCCGAACCTCTGTAACCTCGACTCCAGAAACCAAGAGGTCGTCCACATGTCTCACCTGGACCTTTTTGCCACAAGCACCAGGTTGGACCATTGTCACTTGTAGCCGTGTACAAAATGTTCTTAATGTCTGGACCATCTTGGACAGGTCCCAGACCCATTGCTTCAACTACCTCTTGCTTTATCTGGTCAAAGGCTGCTTGTTGTTCAGGTCCCCAGTGGAAATGGTTTCTCTTTCGAGTCACATCATACAGAGGTTTCACAATCTGACTGTACCCAGGAATGTGCAGTCTCCAAAATCCCACTATCCCCAAGAAACGTAAGGTCTCTTGCTTGTTTATGGGACTTGCCATGTTGGAGACTCTATCTACCACGTCCACTGGAATGTGTCGGCGTCCATCCTGCCATCACACTCCAAGAAATTGAATCTCTGTGGTAGGTCCTTTCACCTTGTCTCGCTGGATGGCAAAACCTTCATTCAGAAGAATGTCAATGATTTTGTTACCTTTCTCGAAGACTTCCTCAGCAGTTTTACCCCAGACAATGATATCATCGATGAACAGTGATTGGGAACAGTCAGCATGGCTTTGCCAAGGGCAAATCCTGCCTGACCAACCTGGTGGCCTTCTATGAGCAGGTGACAAAATTAATAGATGAGGGGCGAGCAACTGATGTCGTTTACCTGGACCTGAGCAAAGCCTTCGACACTGTCCCACACCACATCCTGGTCTCCAAACTGGTGACACATGGGTTTGATGGGTGGACCACTAGATGGATAAGGAACTGGCTTGATGGCCGCACCCAAAGAGTGGCTGTCAATGGCTCCATGTCCCAGTGGAGGCCAGTGACAAGCGGAGTCCCTCAGGGATCAGTCCTGGGACCTGTCTTCTTCAACATCTTTGTGGGGGACATGGGCAGTGGCATTGAGTGCACCCTCAGCAAGTTTGCTGATGACACCAAGCTGTGTGGTGCAGCAGACACGCTGGAGGGAAGGGAGGCCATCCAGAGGGACCTTGACAGGCTGGAGAGGTGGGCACAGGCCAACCTCATGAAGTTCAATAAGAGCAAGTGCAGGGTCCTGCATCTGGGTCGAGGCAATCCCAGGCACAAATACAGGCTGGGCAGTGACTGGCTGGAGGGTTGCCCTGAGGAGAGAGACTTGGGGGTGCTGGTGGACAAAAAGCTCAACATGAGCTCTCAGTGTGCACTTGCAGCCCGCAAAGCCAATCAGATCCTGGGCTGCATCAGGAGAAGTGTGGCTAGCAGGTCGAGGGAGGTGATCCTCCCCCTCTACTCAGCTCTGGTGAGACCCCACCTGGAGTACTGTGTCCAGTTCTGGAGCCCCTATTACAAGAGGGATGTGGAGGTGCTGGAACGTGTCCAGAGAAGGGCCACAAGGATGATCAGAGGGCTGGAGCACCTCTCCTATGAGGACAGACTGAAGGAGTTGGGGCTGTTCAGTCTGCAGAAGAGAAGGCTCCGAGGAGACCTAATTGTCGCCTTCCAGTATCTGAAGGGGGCCTACAGGAAGGCTGGGGAAGGACTTCTCAGGATATCAGGTAGTGATAGGACTAGGGGGAATGGAAAGAAGCTGGAGGTGGGGAGATTCAGGCTGGATGTGAGGAGGAGGTTCTTCACCATGAGAGTGGTGAAACCCTGGAATGGGTTGTCGAGGGAGGTGGTCGAGGCCCCGTCCCTGGGGGTGTTTAAGAGCAGGCTGGATGAGGCTCTGTCCAGCCTGATCTAGTGTGGGGTGTCCCTGCCCATGGCAGGGGGGTTGGAACTAGATGATCCTTGTGGTCCCTTCCAACCCTGAATGAAACTATGAAACTATGAAACTATGAAACTATGAAACTATGAAACTATGAAACTGGATGTGTTCTGGAGCACCACCTTTCTCCAGAGCATCGTGGATCACTGCATGACAGATGCTTGAGCTGTGGATCCAGCCCATTGGCAGTCTGTTTAAAGTGTACTGGATTCCTCTCCAGGTGAAAGCAAATTGAGGCCTGCATTCCTCTGCTATGGGAATAGAGAAAAATGCATTAGCAATGTCTATGGCAGCATACCATTTGGCCTCTTTGGATTCCAGCTCATACTGGAGTTCCATCATGTCTGGCACTGCTGCACTCATAGGTGGTGTCACTTAATTTAGGGCTCGGTAGTCGACTGTCAGACGCCAGTCTCCATTCTGTTTCCGCACAGGCCACACTGGACTGTTGAAAGGTGAATGAGTTTTGCTGACGACTTTCTGACTCTCCAACTGACAAATCAGATTCTGAATGGGCAACAAAGAGTCACGGTTGGTTCTGTATTGTCTGTGATGCACAGCCTGAGAAGCAACCGGCAATTTAATGTCCTGTTTCTTATGTTGTCCCACAACCGCAGATTCATCAGAAAGCGCAGGTCTAGCAGACAGCTTTATTTTTTGTCCATGAATTTCTATAGAAGCTACTACAAAAGCCCATTTGTAACCTCTAGGGTCCTTGAAATGCCCTTCTCTCAGAAAATCAATTCCCAAAATACAAGGTGCATCAGGTCCTGTCACTACTTTATGCTTCCTCCATTGTTCACCAGTTAAACTTATATTAACCTCTACCTTACTTATCTCTTGAGATCCACCAGTGACTCCCAAAATAGTTATAGACTCTGATCCCTGATAATTTGGTGGCATTATGGTGCACTGAGCTCCTGTGTCAACCAAGGCCGTGTACTTCCGAAATTGTGAAGTGCCTGGCCACTGGATGTACACATCCGAATTGATTCTATTATCTCTGCTATCCCTCTCCTCCTCCTGGCGGGAGGCAGGGCACCCCTAGTTATGGGGAACATGCCCACATGTGCATCGCACACAGCGTGCAGTGTTATACCTTTGCATGTTACAACTGGAGCCACTGTTGGAGCTACTAGAGTTGTTCTGGGGAACTGTGGAAGTAACAGCTACCCTTCTGGTATTGCTACCTCGGGTTCTGCCACTTTGCAATTCCCTCAGTCTCCTGAAAAGATTAGAAGTTGGTTGGCCATCCCAGCGGTTCATGTTCTCACCAAACTAATCACACAGAGTTATCCAAGTAGTTCTACGTGATTGCCTTGGTGGTCTGTTTTGATTTGACCTGTTTTGGAATGACCTCCTTGGAGGACGTGTATTCCTCACAGATGAAACTTGTACCCACCTGGAGGAAGAATTGAAATTATCCCTTTGTGCCAATTGGGATATGGAATCTTTCAGATCCTTCATGCAATTCTCAATCTTTCTAGACAGAGTTTCAATGGCCGAAACCAAAGAAACAAGTGTCATGCTATCCTCCAATTGTCTCATTTGATCACTGAATTGGCCAATTGTAGGAGAAGCTCCACCATAATTTCTTGACACAATTCTGCTTGCCAGAATGTTTGCATTATTAGAAGGAGTAAGTTTGATGATCTTTTTAGCAACACCAATACCCACAGGAATGTCATCAGGATTCAGAGTATCATGTTCACCATAAAGTATCTGACTAAGAGCAAATTCTCTCAAGCTCTTAATTCCCTCATGTATGGTAGTCCAGGGTTTAGGATTCCATGGAAGATCATCTCGGGAAGGGTATCTCAGGGCAACCACCATTAAAAGGCGTATCCACAGATTAACCTTACGGAGAACCCTGCCTAGATGTCTATCTATTCCATTATTCTTCGAGAGAGTTCCTAACTGAGCTGCTGACTTGTCTCCAACTATTAGAGCTGGAGCACCTTTATCATAACACCTACTAAGCCAGGCTAGAACTGGCTCCTTATCTGCCCTGGTGTAGTCTTTACGGACATTTCTTAACTCCACCCTCGGAGACGAATAGTCAGTTATGTCATCTTGTTCCTCTTCTTCCCCAACTGGTTGCCCTAATAATCCTCCTGTCATTTTCTCAAGGATCTCTTTAAGCTGAGAACCACCTTTGCCAGCTCCTATCCTAGCTTCATCTCTATCCTGCTTTGCTCTCACTAGGTTAGCTAGATCTTTAAAACAAATCTTCTCTTCCTCCGCAGCAGGATTTCTTAGAGTAGAGGGCCCCTCACCAGGATCAGTCTCCAGCTCTTCTTTGCCATCATCTTTGGTCTTTCCATTTCTAGTCTTTAAAACAGCCACCTTAACTGGAGCTGTGTTAGAATTTACAGCCACCTTAATAGAAGCTGACAGGTCCTGAGATAAATCAGCTGCTGGGGCAGTGACTTCCGGTCCCACCGAGAGAGTGGGAGGAAATGACGTTGCTCCGTTAATGGCCGACGGAGAAGAAGGAGGAGGAGAAGGAGTAGGCGCCATGTTGATACCAGCCGCCGCCCTTGGCAGCTTGCCAGAATCAGCAGCAAAGTCATTTAGAGCTGCTTTACCAATTAACTTTTTAGCCCTCTTTTTAACTGACGGAGATTCTCCACACTCCTCATCACTAGACGACTCTGGGACTGATCCAGAGCCATGGCGTTTTCTCTTTGATCTAGTTTTAATAACAAAACACGGTCTGGATATCTTTCTCTCTCGCCGCATAGAAATCCAGAGATTCACGATAATTATCACCAGCAGCAGAATTATACACATGAAATAAATCACCTTTGGATCCCAGCCATCACCTAAAGTTACTCTCTCCTCCGGCGGAATCTTAAAACCATTTATCTCAATTGGGAGAGTGGTGGAGGTAACATTCCTGTATCTCACTGGCCATAAGAAATCCACGCATTTTCCATACCATAATCTAACTCTATACATAACCCACAAATAAATTGTCTGCACCAAATATTTACCCAGGTAATCCCAAATCAAACCCAAACAATATCTGTAAACCAGAGCCCCAAAAATTGAAAAGAATAGTCTTTCTATGAAATACAACACCTTCATGTTTGCTAATTCAGCTAGAGAACACTAAATCAATCAAGTATTAAATTAAGATAATTATCTGCCCCACGTTGAGCGCCAAGAAAAAACAAGAATGTCGTCGGGTTGGGGGAAAGGCCAGGCCTTCTCCTCCCCCCAGAGATTGAAAAAAAATACTCACAGCTGAATTAGCAAAGCAGGGGATTCTGTATATTTCCAAAGCAATATAGGATATGCAGGGGAATATATACAGAATTTACAGTATTTACAATATATACAGAAATATACCACAAAGTAGCACAGAAATGAGAGTTCCCCCCTCTGCTGAGGGGGTTCCCCACCGCTGCTCCCCCTTCTATCCCCCTTTCCCCAGAGAGGGTTAGAAAGAGAGCAAAGAGAAAAAAATTAGAAGCAGTTATGTGTTAATTGGAAAGCAGTTAATACAGGCCATGCAGTTTATCAGTTTCAAGGTCAAGCCTTGGCCGAAAGCCCAGAACGCTGTGAGCTTCAAAGTAAAAAAATTAAGACTGTGATGAATATACTGGTGATTTGTGTTAAAATTATAAGACTTAGAGTGCACTGGGATTAAGGGTCAGGTTCTTGTGAGGCCTGTTTAGAGGGTAAAGGGAAAGAAACCTATCTTGCAGACTTGCAAGGATACTGTCTGGTTAATTGGAGACATCACGGCTGAGAAGGAGCTGTCTTAAAGGTAAACATTCAGAACTAGGAATTTGTTTTCTTCAGATAAGAAGCCTGCACAATTGGACATGTGTGAAAGTGGATGCTTTGACCCTTACCACACTGAATGTAGGGAGAAGGGATTTGACCACCTATTCTAAGACTCATTATCATATGCCTGCCTTCTATTTAGCATAAGTTTGCTTATGTAGATGATGTAACTATATAAGATGAAGAAAACTATTGTAAGGTTGCTTTTTGGGGTGAAGTTTTGTACCCTCACATGCCCAATAGGTTGCTTTGCTTGCTTTTATTGCCTTTATTGCCTTTTTACGATCTTTTAGTGCCAATAAATCTGTTACCAAAAACTTTTACCTGGAGTCATCTATAAGAAATGGTGCATTGGCCGGGAATCATCTGAACCTTCACATCTTTTGAACTGTAAGTGAAGGGGCGCCCCACAGCATTTTCTGTGGCTTCATTGTAGTCAAAAGATGGAGTGGTCAGCACGATCAGAACTCAATAAAGGCAAGAAAAGAAATTTTTAATTTTTGTTTCTTTTAATTTTTTTTAATTTTCTTTGATTTTCCTTTTTTTCTTTTTTTTGGTGTTGTTTTGTTGTTTGACGTCCAATTGGAGGACATGGACCCCGTTAAACTTCGTATACGAGATCCAAGCAACGACGACCACGGTGGTGAGAATACCGCTTGGGGGGGGAAGGATTCGGCTACATTTGTATTCGGCTACCATAGTTTGAGTGTTTGAGTCCGCTGTTTCAGGTTCTGCAAGGGGGGAGGTGCGGTGGATCTGGTGCAGTGGCTCTGGCTGGTAAAGAAGAGGGGTATTCGCTAGTAGGAATTATTTTGATTATTCCGCTTGCATGATTATTTGTGGTATTGTTCCACTTGCTTGAGTATTTGTGGTATTGTTCCACTTGCATGAGTATTTGTGGTTTATTCCACTTGCATAAGTATTTGTGGTAGCCAGGAATTGTATTCGTGAGTAGGAATTGTTCAGACTGTTCCACTCGCATGAGTTTTTGTAGTAGCAAGGAATTGTATTCGTGAGTAGGAATTGTTTAGGCTGTTCCACTCGCATGAGTATTTGTGGTAGCCAGGAATGGTATTCCTGAGCAGAAATTATTTGGATTTATTTTTTTTTAGTTTTTTATTTTAGTTTTATTTTATTTTAGTTATATTTTATTTTTTTATTATTAGTAATATTTGTGGTAGTCAGGAGAAAATGGGACAAAAGGAGAGTAAGTCATCAAGGCAGGATAGAAAGAAGGCTTTACCTTCTATTCCTCCAGAGAGTCCGTTAGGAATGCTCATTCAATACTGGGAGGATGATGGACAGAGAAAAGGGAAATCAAAAGAAAGAATGATTCACTACTGTATGGAGGTATGGCCAAAAGAATCATTAAGACCACATGTGTTTTGGCCTATTTTTGGATCTTTTGAGGATTGGATTTGCCAAGCTTTGAACCATCATGTGAATTCTAAAAGGTGTTTCAGTAAGGAAGAAGCTGAATATGTTGCTATTTGGATTAGGGTCTCACGGCCCTCTCCTTTTCAAATATTAAGAACTGAGGATAAGGACAAAGACAAGGAGAAGGAGAAATGGGAACCCCTGGATAACCTACTACCACCTTTTCACCAGAACAGGGGTCAAGGTCCCCTAAATCAAATAGCCCTGCAACCAACTTCTCCTTCACCCATCCAAACAATAAGCAGAGTGAGGAATGACAGGAATGAACAAGAGGGAGACAGTGTAGGATTACATCCACTCAGGGAAGTACCTATGGAGGGGCAGCAAGAAGGAACAGGGTTTGTGACTGTACCTCTCAGTACATCAGATGTCTGCAGTTTTAAGAAAGAGATGGGTACCTTGCTGGATGATCCCTTAGGTGTAGCTGAGAGACTGGACCAATTTTTGGGTCCCAATACATATACTTGGAAAGAGATGCAGTCTATTTTGAGTATTCTATTCACTGCAGAGGAAAGAAACAGGATTAGACAGGCTGGTATGAGAATATGGGAAAGGCAGAATCATGGTGAGCCACCAGGAGATCAAAAGTGGCCTAATCAAGACCCTGGGAGGGACCATCAGCAGCCCCAAGGGAGACAGAATATGAGTGACCTGAGAACTATAATAATACAAGGAATTAGGGAAGCTGTTCCTAGAGGACAGAATTTTGATAAAGCTTTTAGTGACCAACAGAGGAAGGATGAATCTCCCACGGAGTGGATGGGAAAATTAAAGAAAGATTTGCACATGTACTCTGGAATAGACCCCAATCCTGCAGTTGGAGTGATACTTCTCAGGACACAGTTTGTGGTGAAATCATGGGGAGATATTAGAAAGAAACTGGAAAAGATCGAGGATTGGCAAGACAGGGGATTAGAGGAGTTACTATGGGAAGCTCAGAAAGTATATGTAAGGAGGGATGAAGAGAAACAAAAAGCAGAGGCTAAACTGTTTGTAACTGCTGTAAGGGAAAGTCAGAAATCAGGCAGCTGCTCGGACCTTTGGGGTACTATCGATCATAAAGGTGTCAGGGGCTGTATATTCTGGGGACAAGAATATCAAATGAGTCCCCAGAAGGAGGAGGTAATTTTTTTTGGTAGATATGGGAGCAGAAAATCGATTATACAAAAGACTCCTAAGACTCCTAAGAGGGTTGAGAAGGAAAAACCCCAGCAACAGTAATTGAAGCTAAAGGGGAACCTTTTAAGGTGCCCCTGCTTGAAAATATAGAAATAGAATCTGGAAAAAGTATTTGTTTAAATGATTTGTTAGTTGTTTCAGAGACTGAATACACTCTCTTGGGAGAGATCTTTTTTTTGTATTGTCAACAACAGATTACAGCTGTCCGGACTGCAGGAAAAGGGTGGACGCGTGTGTTGCGAGTAAAAGGACAGTAACCTCTGAGCCTGGAGAGATTAAAGTGACTCTACAGAGAAAGCAAAACTGACATCAGCATGAATTCCACGCCACTTATACAGATAATTGGAAGCATCTCTGAGACTGCAGTTAGTGCTGACAGATAAGTACTCGATGCAATACTGTAACATCTCAGTCTGAAAGCTCCGGAACTTACAAGACAGACCCACCTCCTGAAATATATGCAATAGCATGTGATATTGAATCTGCGTTGCAAGAGAACATTGAGGAATATCCCCATTTCATTCTGTGTATAAAACATCATAGAACTCATGGGGGATGGTGTAGTGGTTTGAGCCTTAACTGAGAGTTAAAAGCTCAAATGGGGAAAAGGCTGAGAATCTCTTCCCCACTCCCCCCCCTCCTCCCTCCAAACAGGGAGAGGAAAAAAAAAAAAGGGTAAGGAGCAAATCCACTAAACAACAATCTGGAGTCAGCTTGGAAGTAGAGAGGCAAATAATTTTTTTCTTCAAATTATATATATAGCAATAACAGGGAAAAAAAAGGTTCACAAGGGCAAGGAACAAGAATGGATGGGAGGGGGACAGAAAAGAATAATACAAAACCAGTCTTTCTCTGAGGAGGTACAGAGGCAGCAGGGAGAAGGATCAGATCCGGCCACGTGGCTGAGGAGCAGGAGGGCAGCTGCAGTAGCTCTCATCCAGCAGGGGCAGGAGCCAAAAAGGAGATCCCACAGCTACGATGTCCTGCTTTTTTATACCCTAGCTGGGCAGGGAGGGGGGAGTGGAACAGACTCAGCATTCCCAGGGGGGAAACGCCCTTCAGGGAGGGTAAAGTACCCGCAAGCCCTCCACCCTGCTTTCTTCTTTTGTTTTCAGAAAAAGGCATTAACCCACCACAATCCACCCCTCTGTTCCACTTCTTCTCTCCTGCCACAGCCCCTTCATGTGATTTTGACACGTGATATTTGAATCCTTGGTGCAAGTCTCTTGCTATCCCAGCTTGCTCTCTCCCAGGGCAGTCTCTCTCTCTCTCTGGTGATGGTCAGTGGAGCTGGTGCTTGAACTGGGCAGGCATATGGAAAAGAGTCAGGAATCAGTCTGTCTTTGAAAGGGAAAGAAAAAAATCAGGAACAGTCCATTGCTGTAGGGACATCAAGAACAGTCCGTTGCTGTAGGGACATAGGGAACAGTCCATTACTGTAAGGACATCAGGAACGGGTGCAGGTGAGATGATGCAGGAGCTCTTTGGGTTGGTGTGCAGTGGGTACGTTGAGTCCTGGATGCTGGGCTGGTATTAAGCTAGGATGGAGAAACTTAGAACAACTTATAACTATTCACATAATTACATTGATGAGTGTTGCCTCCTCTGAGTTCATCCTCTCTCAGCCAGAGTCACATTCCGCTGTGGGATACACTGAATGTCCCCAGTTTCTAACATAACCCAGTACGTGTGACCAGGCCCCTCAGCCGAGACCACCCCTCGGGTTGGTTTGCCCCCACCAGCAGCAGGGAAAACCCACACTGACTTCCCCAGCAGGTTCTTCTCAGCAATCACAGGAACTCCATCTCCATCCACTGTTTGCAGCAGGTCGGACTGGGCAGGACCAGCTCGGTTCACAGATCCTCTGCTGTTCACTAACCAAGTGGCTTGAGCTAGGTGCTTTTCCCAGTTCCTGAAGGTTCCACCCCCCATGGCTTTTAGGGTGGCCTTTAGCAAGCCATTGTAGCGCTCGACCTTCCCTGCAGCTGGTGCATGGTATGGGATGTGGTAAATCCACTCAATCCCATGTTCCTTTGCCCAGTCCCTTATGAGATGGTTCCTGAAGTGGGTTCCATTGTCTGATTCAATCCTCCCAGGGGTGCTGTGTCTCCACAGGATATGTCTCTCTAGGCCCAGGATGGTGTTGCGAGCAGTGGCATGAGGTACTGGGTAGGTCTCCAGCCACCCTGTACTTGCCTCCACCATGGTCAGTACGTACTGCTTGCCACTGTGAGACCGAGGATGGGTGATGTAGTCTATCTGCCAGGCCTCTCCATATTTATATTTTGACCATCTCCCCCCATACCACAGAGGCTTCATGCGCTTGGCCTGCTTGATGGCAGCACAGATGTCACACTCATGGATGACCTGTGAGATGGCCTCCATAGAGATGTCCACGGATCTGTCCCGAGCCCACCGGTATGTGGCATCTCTCCCTTGGTGGCCAGAGGTGTCATGGGCCCAGTGAGCTAAGAACAGCTCGCCCTTGTGTTCCCAGTCCAAGTCTATTTGGGAGATCTTAGCAGCCAGGTCTGCTTGGTGGTTGTGCTTGTGCTCCTCTGTGGCTCTGCTCTTGGGGATGTGTGCATCAATGTGCCGTACCTTGGTTGGCAGCCTGTCCAGGCGGGCAGCGATGTCTTGCCACAGGTCAGCAGCCCAAACAGGCTTCCCTTTTCTCTGCCACCCGTTCCTCCTCCATTCCTTCAGCCACCCCCACAAGGCGTTGGCTACCATCCAGGAGTCAGTGTAGAGGTACAGCACTGGCCAGTTCTCTCGTTCTGCTATATCCAGGGCCAGCTGGACAGCTTTTACCTCTGCGTACTGACTGGATACATCTTCTCCATCCCTTGCTTCTGCCACTTGCCTTGTTGGGCTCCAGACAGCTGCCTTCCATCTCCGCTTGCTTCCTACAAGCCAGCAGGACCCATCTGTAAATAGAGCATAGCCCTTCTCGTTGTCAGGGAGATCGTTATATGGGGGAGCCTCCTCAGCACGGGTCACTGTCTGCTCTGGTGGCATTGCAAAGTCAGCACCCTCTGGCCAGTTGGTGATCACTTCCACTATGCCAGGGCGTTCGAAGTCCCCCATCCGAGCTCGCTGAGTTATCAGGGCCATCCACTTACTCCAGGTAGCATCTGTGGCATGATGTGGGGTTGAGCCTCTCCCTTTGAACATCCAGGTCAGGACTGGAAGCCTTGGAGCTAGAAATAGAGGTGACTCAGTCCAAATTACCTCAGAGGCAGCCCGGACGCCCTCATAGGCAGCTAGGATTTCCTTCTCTGTCGCGGTGTAGTTGGCCTCAGAGCCTTTGTACCCCTTACTCCAGAAACCTAGGGGCCTGCCCCTGGTTTCACCAGGAGCCTTCTGCCACAAGCTCCATGTAGGACCATTCTCACCAGCCGCAGTGTACAGCACATTCTTGATCTCTGGCCCAGTTTGAACAGGTCCCAGAGCCATAGCATGGACCACCTCTCGTTTGATCTGGTCAAACGCCACCTGCTGCTCAGGTCCCCACACAAAATCATTTTTCTTCCTTGTTACATGGAAGAGAGGCTTCACAATTTGTCTGTACCCGGGAATGTGCATTTTCCAGAAGCCCACAAGCCCCAAAAAGGACTGTGTCTCTTTCTTGTTCATGGGCTGCACCATAGTGGCTACCCTGTTCACCACCTCCTGAGGGATGTGGCGACGGCCATCCTGCCATTGAACACCCAGGAACTGGATCTCCCTGGCAGGCCCTTTCACCTTGCTTCTCTTGATGGCAAAGCCAGCCTCCAGCAGGATGTCGATTATCCTCTTACCCTTCTGGTAAACTTCCTCTGCTGTCTCACCCCATACGATGATGTCATCGATGAACTGCAGATGCTCAGGGGCTCCACCTTTCTCCAAGGCAGTCTGGATCACCTCATGGCAGATGGTTCAGCTATGGACCCAGCCCTGAGGCAACCGATTCCATTGATACTGTACTCCCCTCCAGGTGAAAGCAAACTGTGGCCGGCATTCTTCTGCAATGGGAATGGAGAAAAAGGCATTAGCAATGTCAATTGTGGCATACCACTTGGCCGCCTTCGATTCCAGCTCGTACTGGAGCTCCAGCATGTCTGGCATGGCAGCGCTGATCGGAGGAGTCACTTCATTCAGGCCACGGTAGTCCACAGTCAGTCTCCATTCCCCATTTGCCTTCCGTACTGGCCATATCTGGCTGTTGAAGGGGGAGTGAGCCTTGCTGATCACGCTCTGGCTCTCCAGTCATCGAATCAGTTGGTGTATGGGGTGCAGAGAGTCTCTGTTGGTCCTGTATTGCCTGCGATGTACTATGCGAGAGGCAATAGGTAACTTCAAATCCTGCACCTTATGGCTGCCCACTACGGAGGGGTCATCCGACAGCTTGGGCATGGTGGACAGCTGTTCTTTGCCTGCAGTCTCCACAGCTGCCACCCCAAATGCCCACTTGTGCCCCCTAGGGTCCTTGAAGCATCCCTCCCGCAGAAAGTCAATGCCAAGAATGCAAGGTGCATCTGGACCAGTCACTATGTCGTGCTTTCCCCATTCATTCCCGGTCAAGCTTATGTCAGCTTGCAGTACAGTCACAGTATCACAGTAGTATCACAGTATCACTTAGGTTGGAAAGGACCTCGAGGATCATCGAGTCCAACCTATCAACACAGACCCCATGACTAGACCATGGCACCAAGTGCCACGTCCAATCTCCCCTTGAACGCCTCCAGGGTCGATGGCTCAACCACCTCCCTGGGCAACCCGTTCCAATGCCGAATGACTCGCTCGGTGAAGAACCTCCTCCTCACCTCGAGTCTAAACCTCCCCTGCTTCAGCTTGAGACTGTCCCCCCTTGTTCTGGTGCTGGTTGCCTGGGAGAAGAGGCCAACCCCTTCCTGGCTACAACCACCTTTCAGGTAGTTGTAGAGGTCAATGAGGTCACCCCTGAGCCTCCTCTTCTCCAGGCTAAACAATCCCAGCTCCCTCAGCCTCTCCTCATAGGGCTTGTGTTCAAGGCCTCTCACCAGCCTTGTTGCCCTTCTCTGGACACGTTCAAGTGTTTCGATGTCCTTCTTAAACTGAGGGGCCCAGAACTGGACACAGTACTCAAGGTGCGGCCTAACCAAAGCAGAGTACAGGGGCACAATGACCTCCCTGCTCCTGCTGGCCACACTATTCCTAATGCAGGCCAGGATGCTATTGGCCCTCCTGGCCACTTGGGCACACTGCTGGCTCATATTCAGGTGGCTGTCGATCAGCACCCCCAGGTCCCTCTCTGTTTGGGAGCTCTCCAGCCACTCCGACCCCAGCCTGTAGCTCTGCATGGGATTGCCGTAGCCAAAGTGCAGCACCCGGCACTTGGACTTGTTGAATGCCATCCCATTGGACTCTGCCCATCTGTCCAGTCAAGTCTTGCGAGCCTCCTGTGACTCCGTGAATGCTTATGGACTCAGCCCCTTTGTACCCCGATGGTATCAGGGTGCATTGGGCCCCTGTGTCCTCCAGAGCTCGGTACTTCAGGGCTTCTGAAGTGCCAGGCCATTTCACGTTCACATCCCAGTATACTCTGTTGTCCCTGGCCTCCACCTGGCTGGAGGTAGGGCACCTCTAATGCTGGCGGCAATGTCCACACTTGTCACACGGTCCTGTGTTACTAGGGGAAGGGTCTCTTGAGCGAGAGGGACCACTCCGGGAAACTGGGGCAGCCCTTCTCCTGGATGAGTTATCCCCGTGGTGCCCACCTTGCAGTTCCCGCCCCCTGTTCCAGAGGGCAGAGGTGGGTTGGCCATGCCAGGTGTCCATGTCCTCTCCATGGTCACAGAGGAACCTCCACAGAGACCCCCTTGACATTCCCCGATTGGCTTGGGTGATATCCTAGGGGAAGGTCGCCTGTTCCTGATTGCTGACACCTGGACCCATTCTGAAGGAGAAGGGGAAAAGGAGGCATCGCTCCCCTTTTTCAGTTCAGACATGGAGGTCTTGATCTCTTTGACAATGTCTTTAGCCATAGTTTCTATGGCTGAGATCAGGGGTTTCTGATTTACGCTGTCCTCATATTCCCTTAAATCATTGGCAAACTCACAGACAGTTTTAGGACTTCCATCCTGTTCAGTCAATGGTATCCCTCCTAATGTGTGAGCATATTTCTGAGGAGCACCCTGGGTTTCTTTACGAAGGGCCGTCTCATGGGCACCTCATCTGGGTCCAAAGGGAGCTGGCCATCCCCATAGATTATTTCCATCACAGCCATCTGCCTCAGATACTGAATGCCCTGTTCCATAGTTGTCCATCTAACTGGGGCCCAGGGCAGGTCATCTCTTGAGCGGTAACGGCTCTTGATGGCATTGAGAATCTAGGCCCAGAGAGTGTGTATTCCATCAAGTTTGGCTAACTCTTTGTCCAGACCAGCATCACAAATCAGGGAGCCTAAAAGCTTCGCCTCCCTCTTATCCAGGTCCACTGTGTCTACCCCCTCGTCCCAGCATCTCAGGGCCCAGCTTAGTATTGGCTCACCCTCTTTCCTTGCGTAGTCCAGACAAGTTTGCCTTAGTTCCTTTCTGGGCAGTGATGTAACAGTTATTTCCTGGTCTGAATCATCTTCATCCACCGCTGGGTTCTGTGAGGTGCTGGGGCCTGCTGAGGTTCCTTCCTCACCATCCGTGCTTGGCGATGATTTTTGATTTCTTTTCCTGCGTGTGGTGACCGGTGCTAAAGAGACTGCATTGGCAGGAGCATCAGGGGTCAACTGTGGAGCTGCTGGTGGTGGGGCAAACCCTTGTGCCTGGGGCTCAGGCTGAGAGCTGGCACAGTCATACAACCCAACCCCTCCCTCTTTGTGTTTACAGAGTGCTTGCAATGCCCACAGCAGACACGCCCCCAGTCATTAAAGAGCACAAAGGAGTGTGTTATCACCGTCCAAACAGCTCTTAATGGGTTGGCTAGTCCTCCACCCAACACAGTCCCAGCAAATGCCCCTATAAGGATTACATTTAGGCATATGGAGCATATTGCAACGTAGAGCAATTTTCCATCACAGGCACTTTTATCTACACCATTGGTTTCATAACTTGCTTCAGGAAAGTTTCCTATGTTAGAAAAGTTACCACTGACAGTGAAATTCAATGAATTCAAGAGATAAATGCCTAACTTAATTGGCAAAGTTTTTATCCACTTGATCAGCATCTCTATCATTAACCACACCACGTGGTAAGTTATTAATTTGTAGATGTGGGTCCAAAAGATCCAGCCAAAAACCCATGCAAAGGCTCGGACCATCAGGTTCTTTAAAATTGCCATTCCTACTTCTAGCTCCTTTTTCAGAAAAAAGTATTGCTTTCCCAATACAAGATTAATTTCCAAGCCCCACGTTGGAGGTGCCAAAAATTGTAGTGGTTTGAGCCTTAGCTGAGAGTTAAAAGCAACAGGGAGAGGAAAAAAAAAAAAAAGGGTAAGGAGCAAATCCACTAAACAACAATCTGGAGTCAGCTTGGAAGTAGAGAGGCAAATAATTTTTTTTCTTCAAATTATATATATAACAATAACAGGGAAAAAAAAGGTTCACAAGGGCAAGGAATAAGAATGGATGGGAGTGAGGAGGTGCAGAGGCAGAAGGGAGAAGTATCAGGTCCAGCCACGTGGCTGAGGAGCAGGAGGGCAGCTGCAGTAGCTCTCATCCAGCAGAGGCAGGAGATCCCACAGCTACGATGTCCTGCTTTTTATACCCTAGCTGGGCAGGGAGGGGGGAGTGGAACAGACTCAGCTTTCCCAGGGGGGAAACGCCCTTCAGGGAGTGTAAAGTACCCGCAAGCCCTCCACCCTGCTTTCTTCTTTTGTTTTCAGAAAAAGGCGTTAACCCACCACAGATGGGTAACTTGTAAATGTTTTAAATGTTGTAAGAAATGGTCTTGTATCTCTTATAATTGGGGAGCATTTTGTCCTGGATGCTGTAACTGTAAAACTGTAAAAGTAGGCCCAAAACTAGGCAGTTTGGATTGATAAATATAGAGATCTTATTTTGTGGTAACGAAAAAGGATTTAAATCCCCATGGAAAATTCTTGAAAGGGATTGGCATAAGTGGGAAATAAAGGCTAGAGAAATTTTTTGTTAGGGATACCAAGAACAATTAGAATAGAATAGAATGGAATGGAGTAGGCCAGGTTGGAGGAGACCTTTGGGACCGTCGTGTCCGGCCTATCGACCAATCCAACCCACCTGATCAACTGGGCCATGGCACCAAGCACCCTATCGGGTCTCCTCCTGGGCACCTCCAGTGGTGGTGACTCCACCACCTCCCCGGGCAGCCCATTCCAGTGGGCAGTCACTCTCTCTGTGTAGACCTTCTTCCTGGCATCCAGCCTGAACCTCGCCTGGTGCAGCCTGGGACTGTGTCCTCTTGTTCTGGTGATGGCTGCCTGGGAGAAGAGACCAACCTCTGCCTGTCTACAACCTTCCTTCAGGTAGTTGTAGAGAGCAAGGAGGTCTTCCCTGAGTCTCCTCTTCTCCAGGCTAAGCAACCCCAGCTCCCTCAGCCTCTCCTCATAGGGCTTGTGTTCCAAACCCCTCATCAACTTCATTGCCCTTCTGTGGACACACTCCAGCAAGTCAACATCCTTCCTAAACTGAGGGGCCCAGAACTGGACACAGTACTCAAGGTGTGGCCCAACCAGTGCAGTGTACAGGGGCAGAATGACCTCCCTGATCCTGCTGACCACACTGTTCAAGATGCAGGCCAGGATGCCATTGGCCCTCTTGGCTGCCTGGGCACACTACAGGCTCATGTTCAGCCTACCATCAACCAGCACCCCCAGGTCCCTCTCTGCCTGGCTTCTCTCCAGCCACTCTGACCCCAGCCTGTAGCACTGCATGGGGTTACTGTGACCAATGTGCAGAACCCAGCACTTGAATGTGTTAAATCTCATGCCATTGGATTCTGCCCATCTGTCCAGGTCCCTCTGCAAAGCCTCTCAACACTACAGCAGATCAACTCCTGCCCTAGCTTGGTGGTGTTCGCAAATTTACTGCTGATGGACTCAATGCCCTCATCCAGATCATCAATAAAGATGTTAAAGAGCATGGGGCCCAGCACTGATCCTTGGGGCACACCACTAGTGACTGGCCACCAGCTGGATGTGACACCATTCACCACCACTCTCTGGGCTCTGCCTCCAGCCAGTTCCTAACCCAGCTCAGAGTGCTGCTGTCCAAGCCAGGGGCTGACAGCTTGGCCAGGAGTTTGCTATGGGGGACAGTGTCAAAAGCCTTGCTGAGGTCCAGGTAGACTACATCCACAGGCCTCCCCACACCCACCAGGCAGTCACCTGACCATAGAAGGAGATCAGGTTTTTGAAATTGAAAGGGTTAGTAGAAGGAAAAGTAAGGAAGACATAAGAAAAATTATTGTAGAGGATTTTGAGGGAAGAGGAATTGAAATAACAAAAGCACAATGGGAAATGGTAAACAAGCCAACTGAGGAAGTAGAGAAGAGACTCCGAATGAAATCTTAAAGTGGGTTAAGGAATCTGTGGGGCTCCTGAAGAATGTAGCTGCTGCCAAGAAGGCATGACACCTGGCTGCTGGTTGCACCCAGTAGGCTAAGGAGGCAGAGTTAACATATACTGGTGGAGCCTAATCTTGATCCTAACCCTACTTTTGTATAAGGAGTCCAATCAAAATCAAAGACTATGTTCCCATGTGTGGATAAATTCTCTTCTAATATTAGTAATGATAGGTAGGTTGAAAGGCCATTATGGAGCTAAGATTATAACATCATCTGAAGTAAAGTTTTGAGAACAGAACACTTATCTGCAGTTGTTGAAAGGGAGCACAGTCAGCTCAGTCGGTAGAGCATGAGACTCCTAATCTCAGGGTTGTGGGTTCAAGCCTGCAGCAGAGAGGCAGTAGTGTCCTTTTACTGTTAGATATGTTCCCAGCTACCTGAGAATTCAGCACACAGGTTTCATTTGATAGGAACAGTCTTTCCTGATGTAACAGAAATACAAAAAGCATTCCAAAAGCCCAGCAACTTGAGGATTGTACCGAGATTCCACAATTTCAGTTAAGGGGGAGATTACAATTTGAAGAACCCTTGGCTATAGATATGCCTGTACCTTGTATCCAGCGATGTTGGGAGACAACTATAGGCAGGAATAAAGGGGAAATAGGACTGACCCTGGATGTGGGAATGTAATTTTCATAGGACAGTAATCAAAGTTTTCACAATTTATTAGTTAGGAAGAAGGAAATATGGGGAGCCATGATCAGACCAGAAAGAAAGAACACATACCTAAAGGATGGCTGATACCTATTGGGTCAGGATGGTATTGGATATGTGGTAAAAATGCTTATAAGGTATTACCCTTAGGCTGGTAAGGAAGATGTGCTATAGGACTGGCCTATCCTCATATCTTTATAGTAAATCAGCCACAGGAATTACTCAGGAGCTTTGCAAGAAGAACCAAGAGGGGAGCAAATCCACTACCAACCAGGCATAACAAGTTTCATAGTTTTGCTAGGAGGTTTCTACCTTGGCTTGGGGTTAGTGAACTTGAAAAAGCAATGGTAAATTTTTCTGCTACAGCTGAAATTATGATGAATGCAAGCATAGATGCAATAAAAGCTCAACAGCTTGAAGTCAATAGTCTCTCAAAACAGGTTAGCTTTGGATTTCTTACATGTTGTATGTGTAGACATAAATGTAAGCTGTTGTAGTTATGTTAATCTGTAGTTATGTTAAGTGATTGTAGATCACAATCAAATATTACATCAAATTTCTTTGGATGATACTTCTTGTGGATTTAAAGAAATATGGGATAAGTTAACTTCTTGCTTATAGAATATAAGTTGCTTTAAACAATTGTTTGTAATACCAGTTGGAATAATTGTAATACTGATCTCTGTAATTCACTGTAATTGTTGTTTTAAAATGGTAAGACCTTTACGTAAAATTGTTTATGCCAATAAGTTACAAGCAGATGGTTATGATCTGAAGGTGATCAAAATAGAGGAACTTAATTATGATCCAATTAAGAAGGTTCTGAAATATCTGGAAATTTTAACACAAATCAATGGTGACAAAAAGAAAATGGGGGATTGTGATGAATATACTGGTGATTTGTGTTAAAATTATAAGACTTAGAGTGCACTGGGATTAAGGGTCAGGATCTTGTGAGGCCTGTTTAGAGGGTAAAGGGAAAGAAACCTATCTTGCAGACTTTAAAGGATATTGTCTGGTTAATTGGAGACACACGGCTGAGAAGAAGCTGTCTTAAAGATAAACATTCAGAACTAGGAATTTGTTTTCTTCAGATAAGAAGCCTGCACAATTGGACATGTGTGAAAGTGGATGCTTTGACCCTTACCACACTGAATGTAGGGAGAAGGGATTTGACCACCTATTCTAAGACTCATTATCATATGCCTGCCTTCTATTTAGCATAAGTTTGCTTATGTAGATGATGTAACTATATAAGATGAAGAAAACTATTGTAAGGTTGCTTTTTGGGGTGAAGTTTTGTACCCTCACATGCCCAACCGGTTGCTTTGCTTGCTTTTATTGCCTTTATTGCCTTTTTACGATCTTTTAGTGCCAATAAATCTGTTACCAAAAACTTTTACCTGGAGTCATCTATAACAAAGACTGACTAGAAAAGTGCAGGAATGCCCAGGATACTCTGTTGCACTCCCAGTTCAGAAGGTGCTTCCTCCCACTCTACCAATGAAATTAGTTTAGATCCATCTTTTCATTTACAAACATCCGACCACCATATTCCCTTTCTTAAGGGGACAGCCTCAAACGGTCACACAGAGGCATCCTCAACTAGATCAGGCTGCCCAGAGCCCTGTCAAGCCTCACTTTATATATCTTCAAGGATGAGGTCCCAACCACCTCCCTGGGCAACCTGTTCCATCACCCTCATAGTAAAAACCTGTTCCTAATATCCAGTCTAAAGAAGTTTTTATTTGACAGCATACAGGTAGCTCAAGAAGGGTTCAGTCTTGTTCTGTAATGCTACTTTAGGTGCTGCTGAATAGCTGGTAATCTGAAATAATTAAATGGCTGAGATAAAAAAGAATATTTGTGAGCACATCCTAATTATATTAATAAGAAATAGAAAGACATAAGGAAGCTATTTGGAATTTAAACCAAAGTTCTTGAATGCTATTTCTGCAGTAGCTGATGAACTCTGATTAAGAGTATGAAATTATCGAATAGAAAAAATCCATCTGGAAATGATGACTGTGGACTTACAGATGAATCTCTCAAGAATACACTGTCTCCATCTTTCCAGGCATAGCAAAGCTGTGAACTGTGCACGCAAGTGATCTATCTGTTGGGGAATTCTTTACTTCTTATTTAATTACCTAGATCATCTAGGCACACTATTTAGTGTTTCAATTACTGGTCTTCATGTCTTCTTTTTGTAGTCACTGAAAAACTGTTTTGCACAACATCCTATGTTCCTTTCCTGTTGGACTTGTTATTGTAGTAAGGATAATTTTTCATGAAAATTTTTGCAAGTCTAAATTTTCGCTCACCCATTACTTCAGTGAGAGCAGAGCGACAATTCATGGGAACATTTTCTCAGCAGTGTGAGGGAAGAGTCTGTATCCTGGCACTGCAGATAGCTTGTCAGGATGCGGCTGTTCTGACATGATTAATACAAGCTCATGTTGCTGGGCAACCTTAATGAAGCTAAGGATAATCAGCCCACCACTTGCACAGATCTCTGGACTTGTACTTCCCCATGTGTTTTCTGTCATCGAAATCCTACGCTGCATGAAGGTACCTGAATTAGGCCAGGAATGTGACATAAAGGAGCCAACAGCGAAAGTTGGGGAAACCGATTAAAGGATTTAAGATTTCAAAGGCCGTGATCTATCTGGATTGGTTGTTGAAGAGGGCGAGGCTGTCCAGAGATGGCAAAAGAAGGAACCCCGACCCTCCTGACCCTTTAGAGAAAAGAGGGGGATGAGAAGGCAAATGTTGTGCTCATTTGTTTATTTTTCTTTGTGTGATTTAGACAAGAGGAATGGAAAAATGCTCTCTGGGTGGTCCTGAGGCTAGTTTCCTCATGAAACTGGGAGAAGGTTCCCCTTTCAAGTATAGCTGTGAATGGGGGGTGGGGAAAAACATTAGAGAATAAAGTTTTCTTGTCTTTGTAACATAAACAATATTCCTCTTTCTTCTTGGATGCTCCATGGCTATGCTAAAATATCTTCAGAGAATTCAGGAATGAACTTGCTGGACAAAACTCCCCATTCCATATTTGTCCAGGATCAGAGACCTATCACTGAAAGAAAAGGAAGAGCTGAAATTGCTGGGCTTTTGTCATTTTGACAAAGCATGTATGTAGTGCAGTGGCTCAATATCATCTTAATCCCGCTAAAAAGTTTTCAGGTTTGTTGACAAACAAACAAAACATAAACAAACAAAAAGCTGCACAAGATTATTTTCCCCTTCCTGGGATATTTTTTTCCCATTCACAAAATGACTGCTGCCTGCCTATGCCTCAGACACCAGAGAGTTAGGAGTGCCCAGCATCCTTTCCAGGCTCACTTGAGCTCTCTTTTTCAGTGTTTTCCTCCTTACAGGGCTCTCAGACAAGTAGAATAGAATAGAATAGAATAGAATAGAATAGAATAGAATAGAATAGAATAGAATAGAATAGAATAGAATAGAATAGAATAGAATTAACCAGGTTGGAAAAGACCTTCAGGATCATCAAGTCCAACCCATCACCCAACATGATCTAATCAACTAAACCTTGGCACCAAATGCCTCATCCAATCTGTTCTTAACAGCTTCTTGAAATGGAAGTGGAATCCTCCTCAGCAAGAGCACTGATGGGAGTGTGGTAGTCCATGGGAGACAAGAACAGCCTGGTGGACACAAGTATTTTTGGTTGCATGCAGAATGGCAAGGATGAATGCTTACCTCTCATAGGTGAAGCAAATAACTGCAGATGGAGTTAGTGGGACAGTAAAGACCAAATGGGACATGTAACTACTCAGTGGGTGCCCTGTCACATTTAAATGGACTAAGCCTGGCTCAAACATGGCAGATTTTCAAGGCTAAAGGTATTCCCCACTAAACCTGTGGGAAAATATCCATGTGACTTAATGTTTTGATTCCCAGGGGTTCTCTCTGTAAATATTCAAGCTCTTTGAGAAGGAGATTTTGGTCCAAATGTGGATGTGTGATAGATATAGTGGCATGTTTCCTTAGGAAATGAGTGCTGCGATCCCAAGAAAACGGCGAAATGGCTCCATATATTCTACTTTTACTTGGGCTTGGGGTTCTGTTAAACACTGGGGAAGCAAAAACATTCTGTGTAACTTCATCTCTCAAAGGTTTTGGGGTGGAAAACCACGGTATGCTGTGAACTCTTTTTTTATATGTGTAGATATTATGTATCCCAGAACTCAGTGTTTGTATTGTAACACAGGGCTTTTTGTAGTGAAACATGATTGTTGAGATTTGAAACTTGAAATTCAATGACTGAGATCTTCATCCAGGGTGCCCTTCAGAAACAATCTGGGATAACAGAGACTTCAGAACGCTTATTGTGTGCTATGATGGCAGTATCCTGAGGCACATTAAGATACAGTCATCATTTATCAAATCACATATAATCCACAGACTCTAGTAAAATATCACCAATTTACAGAAGGAATTGTTTCAACCAGCTGTGTTAAAGGGGTTCCAAAATAGCAAGAAAATAATTTCCTAAAGAAGCATTGTGCTTGTGGCTGCATAAACACAGGGCATCTATAAATCACTGTGTACTATACAGTGAAAATCTTGACCATACAGATGATACCATGAAACAGCACAACCACAGTTGCTGTCTTGGTAGATGAGTCAACGCTGACTTGCTCATTCCCTTCTGCTGTTAGATAAAATCTTTTCTCAGGAATATAAATATCACATGGATATGTGTGAAGATTATGAAATTAAAAATTTTTAAGTTGCTCTGTTTAACATGAAAGAAAGATTTTTAAAATGCATTTGTAGACCATAAAGAAATTTATCATGGTTTCTTTAATGAAATCTAGCAAGTTGTTTCACTGGAAAATAAAGGTAAACCTTTCCTATTTCCTCCTCCCTGAGTAACAGAAATCAAACATCATATATGAGGTTGTGAGAGTCTAATAAGTTTGTCTCTCTTGATGTGAGTCAACAAAGATAAAGTGATAGCAGAGCCACTGGAAAGAAGGTGGAAAGAATCCTGTCCACCAATCCTGGATGCAAATCAGCTTGTGATTGCATCGTGATAACACGGGACTACAACAATGGACCCAAGGACCCAGCCATCACTCCTTTAGGGCAAGATAATCTCCACCCATCAAGTACCCTGGGCAGGGTAACACAATGGTTTTTACCACCTGTTTCCTGCTGTGTAAGGAATGTGGGGGGCTTGTAGACGGGGTAGACGGAGATTCCCCCTCTTCCAGCCAAAAATCTTGCCCAAACACACAGCAATACACAGAACCTAAGGATTATTTCCTGCCACTGGAATTCCTGAGGGACAATATTTGAATACATACCTAAGGACTAAAAACTGTATAAAAGACTGGTTTGTAGAGAGAGAAACAGAGGAGAAAAACGGGGAGAAAAACGGAGATGAAGGAAAACACAGGAGACGGGCCAGGCCGCTGAGAAGAGAAATCTGGGACAATGCTGCTCCGGAGAAAAGAAG